>NC_063185.1:1669548-1969548 GCF_023159225.1 Perognathus longimembris pacificus | reverse complement strand
TAATCAAATGAAATTATTTAAAAAACTGGTTTTAAGAAGAAAATATTTGTACACATTGCTGGCCACTTTAATACAGAAATAACACATAGAGTTTCACAGAGGATTTGTGATACTACGTTATATCCTTACATTCTCAAATTCCTTTTGCATAAGTAAGTACTTGTGTGAGAAAAAGGTCTTGTGAACATAGAAACCTAAGAAAGAAGCAAAATATATTTTGATGTAAGCTTTTTGCTTTAAAATGTTTAAGGAAAATGGCAGGAATACAGTTACAAATTTATAATACATATGGTAACTGTTGAAGATATGAAATTTCACACACAAACAGCTCAAATTTTCTATTTTTCAATTATTGACACTAAGTACATGATGCTTGTTTAGGTGTATTGATCTCAAAATCAGTTTTGATAATAAACATTAGTAATTATGAAACAGGGCAGTTTAGCCATTTCTTTTCTTCTTCTCTTTTCTTTTGTCTGTTGGAGGGCTTGCACTCAGGGCCTGTGTGCTGTCTGTGAGCTTTGCTGCTCAGGGATAGCTGTCTACCACTAGAGCCACAGCACCACTTCTGGTTTTCTGGTGGTTAATTGGGCATAAGAGCCTCACAGACTTTCCTGCCCAGGCTGCCTTCAAACCATGATCTTCAGATCTCAGCCTCCTGAGTAGCTGGGATTACTGATGTGAACCATTGGTGGCCACTAGTAATTTTTTTGTTGTTGTCAAGATGATGTACATAGGGATTACAGTTACATGCTTAAGGCAGTGAAAACATACACATTTCTTGTCATCTCTGTTATCACCTTCCTCATTTTTCTCCCTCCTTTCCTCCCCCTGGTCCCTCAACCCATCCCCTTGGCTTTCTTCATTATTTTTCAAAAGCAAACAATAAAAACCTTATCCTTAATCTACATTGTCTTTAGTTTACAATGCTTATATCCTCTATGGTTATTAATTGTAAAATAGTTTCTTCTAGATCGGGTGATACATACATATACATCTCTTTTGTTTGTGTAATCTGCTCCTTCTTTTTCTCTAATTTCCCCCCATCCCTGCTGCCCTTGAGCTGCTTGGTTTGCTCTCCTCAGTGCCCATTGCAGCTGTTGGGCCCTTTCTACTGTAACCCCCTGCCCCGGGTTTGCATTCATTCTGTGCCCTCCTCCAGCTTCTTTCAGATGTGTACCTGTGTATACCTTGTGTGAGGTAAAGGGCATAGGGCCCTTTAGTTTCTCTAAGATTGATTACGAAGAAGTCTTTTGCTTCCTCGCCTTTGGTGTTCTTTACAGCCTGGATATTAAATTATGTACATATGATTGTATGTAGCCACTAGTAATTTCTTATTCTGAAATAAAAACAATGTTTTCAAGTAACAGTTTCAAGAAAGACATATTTTTAAATATATGAAGTAAATGATATGCATGTGTTTTAAATTCCCAAATGATTCAACTTAACTTGAAATACCATCTTGGATATACAAACAAACAAACAAAACTCAGTAGATTCACCAGCTAGCTACTGCTATGATGTAAAGTAACTCCTGAATAATATATTATGTGCTGTAAGTCTTTGAGACTCTATAGAAAAATATTCATCTACATTGGGTCCTAAGAATGTTGAAAATATATGCAAACTTTAGAAACTTCTACAGTGTTTTTCATGCATTCATACATTGTATTTGGTATACTCATAAGATACACAATTCCATTTACAATTATGTTCATACCTGTTCATGCTCAGCATTGTGAAATTTCTCATGATCTTTCTCATTCTTTTTTGTTTTTTAGAGTTTTTAAATTGCTACAATAAAGGTGATGTAAAGAGGGGTTACTGTTTCAAAAGTCAGGTAATCTGTACATTTCTTTTGGACAATGTCATCCCTTCTCTCAGTCTCTCCCAGTTTTCCCTCCCATCCCACCCACAAGTTATACAGTTCATTTCCCACATCATTTAGCTAGGACAGTTGTCTTTTGCCCCCTTTTAAATTCTCCTCTCCGGGCATGTTGTAGGTGTAAGTCATCTTGTTCATACACAAGTTTTCAACTCTTGTTCAATTCAGAAATGGCTGGATGTTTTCCGAAGGATAACTTAATTTAGAATTTAAAATAGAAAAACAGAAAATGACTGTGCTAAGAGTCAGCTGTGAATAACACAGATAAGAGACAGCCATGGTGTTTGAGGAGCCACTGAGCAGTCTGAGAAGTAGAGAACATGGAGAGGCCTGGAGCCAAGTCACCACACGGAGGAGAGTACCACACCTGCCTTAGGCCTTGCACACCTTTTCTCCAGTGAAGTGTGAGTCCTGGGTCTGAAGGCATTCCTGAGAATGGGAATTTGAAGCCCAGATGTCCCATTGAGGACCTGCTCACACAACACTGAAAGTCTGGAGTTGTGCTAACTTCATGGAGGCAACACAAGCCATGCCTGTGACCTTCATTGTTCAGGTAGTCTCCGAAAAGTAAGAGTGATGCAAGGAAGTCAACTGTATTTTTTCCACATATGTTTGGTCTAACCCACTGCATTTTGACAACTGTAGAGAGTAAGGAGATGAGCGTGGTAAGGAAGCTGAAGTATGAGCTGCAGGAAAGAGCAGAGCACAGGAACAGAGCCTGGGGAGGCTGGAGATAGTCACAGATAACTGGTGAACAGTACAGTGATTTGGTGGAAGGAGATGCACTGAGCAATGCAAAGCCTGCAGAGTCATTTCCATGCAGACTTGCTTTTGCTGCATCTCCAACTCAGGGCCTTGTGGGCCACTGGCCTAGATCTCTGATCAGGGGTTGGAAAACCCATCTTCCAAAGAAAAGTCCAAGCCTCCCCCTGTTAACCCCATTGGGGTGAAGGGTGCATGCCTTGAATCTCTCCCATTTAAAAAAAAAAAAAAAGCGCCGCCTGACACTTCCAACGTAATGAATAAGACTAGTGTGTTAACATTACATCCAATATGCTTTCCTTTGTAAAGTCCTAGAAGTCTATTGACACAGTTTAGAAACATTATGTTCCTTATGCTCAAAATTATAACGTGTGTGTGAGTGTGCGTGTGCGTGTGTGTGTGTGCCAGTACTTGGGCCTGAACTCAGGGCCTGGGCACTGACCTTCAGCTATTTTGCTCAAGTCGGGTGCTCGACCACTTGATCCACAGATCCACATCTCTCTTTGGGGCTCTTAAGTGGACATACATCTCGCACCCTCTGCTGCCCAGGCCCAAGGAACTGCGGTCCTCCCAGCCTCCGGAGGTGCTGTAGTGACAAGCACGCGCCAGCGGCATCTGCTCCAAACTGTAACTCTTTCAGACCCTAACCAACAGTGGACTCCATCCCATGAGCCACTAAGGAACAAGCATTACAACTTCCTTGGAATTTCAGAGGCAGAGGATAATCACTCGCCTGCTCCCTGGCCAGGCACAACTCCGCACAGCACCCCAGATCCCCTCCGTGACCCCCCAGGCCCGCCCTCACCAGCCTCTGGTAATCAGTACTGACTATGAAATCTGGGAATTTACGTCTTCACCGGAGACTCCACATCTGGGTATTAGAGTTCTTTCATTTAATGATTATCTGATTGAAACACCTTCAACAAACAAACAAGCCAGAAGTGAGGTGTCAGGGGCTCATGCCCTTAACACTACCTGCTCATGAGGCTGAAGTCTGAAGATCACAGTTCAAAGCCAGCAAAGGGCAGAAGGTCCGTGAGACTCTGATTCCCAACTAACCAGCAAAAGCCAGTGAGGATCTGTGACTCACTTGGTGGACAGCCTTGTTTAATGTATTGTATGTATTGTCAAATGTAATATAACGTGAATAAGCCAAAAAGCAGCCAGCGGGCCCTGAGTTCAGGTCTCAGTGCAGGTACACACAAATACAGGTTTTTTCTCTGTATGTGCTGACCATGAAGAGGAAAAATCGAACGTTTCAGAATTTTTCACTTCCCAAGACCCTGACTTTCCCAAAATTCATTTCAATATGTACAAATATTTCTGTGAGAATTTCCATATAACTCTATCAATATGATAAAAAAAAATCAGCCTGTGGCTACTGAGAAAGGTGCTTCACCCTGAGGGAGAGTCCATTTAATGATGGCAAGAATATGACAGTGCTAAGCAAGCATTTAGGAAACTCTAAGAGTAAAATATATAGGAGGAATGAGTTTATAAAATGTGTGGAATCATTTGCTTCAGTTCTCAGAAATCTGTGGAACAATTGCAGAACTCACAGAAGAAAGGAAAGCATTAAAGCCCATAGGTCGATAACATAGAATATGCATGCGTGTGTACATACATGTGCATATATTACACATTATATCAGTGCGCATATACACATACACCTCTTCTTTCACGTATGCTGCAAGCAGTTCACCTGTTCTTGTTTGAAGAGTGGCAAAGATGGCTTGGAAAACCCTGATACTCAACTCTTGTGATTACGAAGTCCGCGCGCTTGGCAGTAACCAGGTGACCATGGAGTTTTCCATAGCCTTCGTGTTTCTCCACTGCCCGGGCTACAGCACTAGCCAGGCTGCCGGTGCTCAGCTGAGCTGACCACATTTACAGTGGGAGATCTTTGTATTGTTCATGGGTGTAAACTAGCCAACAGGGAGGAAAGAGAGAGCATGGATTTATCTTTGGAGGTGAAATAAACTCTAAGCTCTAGCTTACACTTGGCCTTAGACTGTCAGGCTAACACTAATAAAATTTAGATTATTCAAGAGAAGACACTGGGGGCTGGGGATATAGCCTAGTGGCAAGAGTGCCTGCCTTGGATACACGAGGCCCTAGGTTCGATTCCCCAGCACCACATATACAGAAAACGGCCAGAAGCGGCGCTGTGGCTCAAGTGGCAGAGTGCTAGCCTTGAGCGGGAAGAAGCCAGGGACAGTGCTCAGGCCCTGAGTCCAAGGCCCAGGACTGGCCAAAAAAAAAAAAAAGAGAAGACACTGGAAGTCTAAAATTTATTTTATGGTATTTCGCTCTCCCCCCCCTTTCTCTATCACTCTCTCTCTTACCATGGACAATTTCTACCACTTGAGCTATGCTCCAGCCCTTTTCATCCCTAGTATTCCTTTAGGTAGAGCCTCATCTTTTGCTGGGACAGGCTTCAGTCCATGACTTCCCACCTGTGGCCTCAGGTATGGCTGGGACCACCATTGTGGGCCACCGAACCCAGCTTATTTGTTGAGATGAAATCTCACTAACTTGTTGCACAGGCCGGGTTGGAATTATGATTTTCCTGATCACGCTGTGTCCAGAAAGGATAGACTGAGCTACTGTGCCCCATAAGCTGTTCAGTTTGTTGTTGTTGTTGTTGTTGTTTTGCCAGTCCTGGGGCTTGGACTCAGGGCCTGAGCACTGTCCCTGGCTTCTTTTTGCTCAAGGCTAGCACTCTGCCACTTGAGCCACAGCGCCACTTCTGGCTGCTTTCTGTATATGTGGTGCTGGGGAATTGAACCCAGGGCCTCATGTATACGAGGCAAGCACTCTTGCCACTAGGCCATATCCCCAGCCACCTTTTTTTAATTAATATCATAACTTTAATTTTTTTCTTTGCTTTCCTTTATTGGAATGTCTGAATTCCTCTCCAATAAGTTTTTTTTTAATTTAATTGTGTTGTCAAAGTGATACACAGAGGCGTTACAGTTACACATATAAGGTAGTGAGTACATGTCTTGTCATACTTGTTACCTCTTCCCTCATTTTCCCCCACCTTCCCTCCCCCCAACCCTCCCCCTGAGTTGTACAGTTAATTTCTAACATATTGTCTTGTGGATATCCCTGTTGATTCATGCTTTATCCTTTGTCTCACCATTTTGGTGTTCTGCTTCCCTCCCTTAATTCACATAAACAGATATACAATACCCAGGTACCAAAATCAAATACGGTGACAACAGGGGCTAAACCATAGGAAAGAATAACGAAAGAAAAAGAAATAATTTCACATAGTGCATTAAAAACAACAACAACAGAGCAGAACCTCTTGTTTCCACATCTTTTCTCTAAGCATCATCTTATATGACCATATTACATAGCTATTGAGCTACTGTGATCCTCGGAATGTAATTTGTATTGATTTATACATTTTATGATCTACTTGGGGTTGACTTTAGGGCTTTGGGCTCTTACTGGACTTTTTCACACTCAGATGGTGCTTTATGACCTGATCCCTGCCTCCATTTCTGCCTTTTCAATGGTTAATTGGGGATAAGAGCCTTCAAAACTTCTCTGCCCCTGCTGCACAGGGATTCATAGATCTCGACTTCTGAGTATTTTAGATTAGAGATGTTAGTCAGAGCACATGGCTTATTTTGTCTTATTAGGTTCATAATTGTTTCCTTACTAAATTTAGTTAATTATTTATGGCTAATAAATAAGAAAGTCTGCACATGTGTCCTGACACAAAATTAGCAATGTGACTTTGGCTTTCTTACTGAGTTAACTGGCCTAGAATATAAATCATATAGATGGTGTACGTGTGTGTGCACACACATGGACATCTGAGAAAGAACTCTCTCAAGTTTCTCTTCCCATTCATGGAAACTTCACACTCAGCAGTATTTTCTTCAGCAGAAACGTAGCTTAAGAAATGCAGCTTGCTTATTGTCCTACCTTGGAAAGGTGCACTGCCAAATATCGAGCTTCCTTCTTGTGTGTGTGTAGAGAAGAGTGTAAAGGTGAGAGTTTGCAGGAATGCAGACGCTGTGATCCTCAGGCTCTGAGCCTCCCTAAGTGAGGAAAGATGGCCTGCTCCGTGGCACAAAGTTTTTATGGCTCCAACTTCTTAATAGATACTTTCATTGTCATGAATATTTTACAATGTCAGAGTGCCAATGTCATCTATATTACTATTTCTTTGACATAGCACATGCCATCCTCTGCTACTTCTGGCTTCTTTGTAAAATGCCTAATGAAATATTCATTCCATCTCACATTTTAGAAATGATCACAGTGGGTAACCTGAACATAACATACATTGAGTTTTATAAAGTTTCAGTTGTACTCTGAGGATCTCCAATTAATTGTGAGATAGGTCTGAGTAGGGTGGGGATCTGGGCCTCCGTGAGTCCATCCAGAGTCTCATGACTGAGATAATTATTGGCACGCAGCCCCTCTGGGAGGCAGGAAGGTCCACTCGCGGCAACACGGAGGGTGGGCTGGAACATGTCAGGAATGACTTCAAACTGTGTCCTAGGCACATGTATCGGGATGGATTTGACTGATTAATCACTTGCTTCCAGTATCCATTTCTCCTTGGAAAATGAGAATGTCTACATGCTCTTTTCAGTGTGTGTGTGTGTGTGTGTGTGTGTGTGTGTGTGTGTGTGTGTGTGTCTACATTTATGTTTCCAAATAACAAGTATTAATCTCCTATTTTCTGTGCATCTTTTCAAGAGTTTGGAATGCATCCCACAGAAGCACTGCCTTTATGCTTATACTACTATGAAAGAACTAGACAATAAATACACTCTAGAATATGAAACCTGATGCCTGCTAATGATAAGTGCTTTGCACAATAATAGTCAAGCTGACAAGACAGGCTGTCAGAAGATTATTTAGACCAAGTACTCAGTAAATAAGCCAAAATAGACTAGGTTGCTCAAGCTACTACTTAAAAAGTAAGAGCTGGCTGGGCACAGCAGGCTCATGCCATTCATCCAAGCTTCTCAAAGGATTGCATATCATGGACCAAGAGCAAGACTCCATTTTGACCAGCAAAGCAGACTGGTGTGGTGTGAGGCTGTAATGTCCAGAAGGCAGAGGCAGATGTAAGGGGACAGTCTGAGGCCAGCCCAGGGGGAACAGTGTGAGACCATAGGCAAAACCCAACTACCCTAAAGAGGGCTGGGATATGCCTCTAGTGTTAAAGAGAGCACCTACCCAGAAATTACAAAACCTTGGGTCCAAGCTGGAGCACTGCCTAAATAGAACACAAAACAAAGCTGTTAGTGACTACTTTTAGGAATGATGACCATCAGAAAAATACTAAAAAGTCAGCTTTATTTCTTTTTAAATTTATTTTAATGGTAGACATAAAACCACAAAACTAAATAGTAATTGGAAGATATGTATACATTTTGCAATATTTAAGGATGGTTAAACACATTCTACCTCTATGTAAGTCCTCATCACTGCTTTTAGGTTTCTTATTATCTTCATGTAGCTATACAAAGAGTGTCAATTCAACATGTTCATTGATGAGTCCAATCCATCTTGACCCAGGTCACCCCTTCCATCATTCTCCAAATCCCTCCCAACACCCCCATCCCCACAAGTGACCTGGTTCCACGTTCACCTGTGTACATTGAGTGTTAGGAATGCATCCTCCCTCTCCTCCCTGCTCCATTCCTCCACCTTCGGCCCCCTCACCACTCCCTTCCACAGTAAACATATTTCAGCCTCTTGGGATTAATTTCTTTCTTTCTTTCTGTTTTGCCAGTCCCGGGGCTTGAACTCAGGGCCTGAGCACTGTCCCTTGCTTCTTTTTGCTCAAGGCTAACACTATCCCACTTGAGTCACAGCGCCACTTCTGGCTTTTTCTGTGTATGTGGTGCTGGGGAATCAAACCCAGGGCTTTATGCATGCTAGGCACGTACTCCACCACCAAGCTACACTGCCAGGCCGGGATTAGTTCGGTTAAGGCCAGAGCTGTCAGAATCATTCCCAGCTCGCTCTGCTGGGTGTGGCAGCATTGCTGTCACCACAGTGCTGGACAGAGGGATGGACGGAGGGAGTGCAGCTCGCCATAGCTACGTGTGACCAGGGACCCTGGCCCAACTCCCCCCCCCGCCCCCGCCCCCGCCACTGCCTCCTAGAAAGCATGCAAGGCTTGAACTGACTTGCTTTAATGATCTCCTTGCCTTTTCATTCAATTCATTAATGCTTAATGTTTCTTAACCCAACTTTAAGGAGCATTAAATAATCATGAGGGCTAATGAGGGCAAAGTTTCTTCTCAAAGTCATTCTAACACCACTGCCCAGCCGCCTTCCTAACTGGTGACCTATACTTTCCATTATCCACAAATACAATGAATTCATAGAGAATTAAAAAACATACACAGTTATTATTTAAATCAAGATATAAAATAAAGTGATTCATCTACTGTTGCATAAAAGTTGTTCAAAAATAAACTGGAAGATGATCATATTTATAATTTGGCCATGAAATGCAAATAGGTATAATATTTGGTATACATGAATGAATATTCATTTAAGGAAATATTGAAATTTTTAAAAATGAAACAAATGGCATTACTTGCATTAAATTTTGTTGTACACAATTTGCAGCATTTTTTTTTCCAGGCTAACACTATAAATGCATAGTCTCAGAAAAGAAATAGTGGTATCTGAGGGAGCAGATCCAATATCCAAGAAGGAAGGAACAGGAAGTATGAATAAAAATGAAAAATCCATCACAAGAGGAAGAAAGGGCCTTGAATATTCATAAATACATATATGATTATATATAATGTGCACATACTTATATATGTATTACATATATATTGCATTTATATTGCACACACAATATATATACATATGTATACGTATATTTACACACACACACACACATATATATATCTCCTAGGTAGGAAATTCTGTGAGCTCATATCTCTAATGAACCACCAAAAAAACAGAAGTGGAGCTGTGGATCACATGGTACAGCAGTTGCCTTGCATAAAAAAACTCAACGACAATTCCCAGGCCCTAAATTAAAGCTTCAGAACCCACCTACACCTACACCTACACACACACACACACACACACACACACACACACACATGTTCCAACAGCTGCCTGTCGACCTTTCCCATTCCCATGGTGGAATCGTCCCTCTGGACAGGGGGCAGGTATGCACACTTGAAAGTGGACCCCATGTGCTGGGAACAGCCCCTGCAGGCAGAGAACCTGGGAGTAGGCCACTGCTCCCTGCCATGGAGAGACTGGGCTCCCAGATGGCCCAGGATCATGCTGGGAAGACATAAACAAGAGCATCTCACAATGGCTCAGCTCAGATCACCATGGGGGTGGTGTTGGGTAGGTTCAGTTTTATTTGTTAATGATATCTGAATGAAGATAGGAGAAAGACGATGTAAACGCAGATGTGCTTGATGTGTTAAGTCAGAATGAAACTTCACATAATTATATAATCCAGATATAAAGGTCTCTGATCAATAATATCACACCAAGATAGTATACGGGTGGAAAAATTAAGTAAAACCCAATAATGAAAAAAGATGATGATCTAGTTAATGGCAGGGCAGAACTTTAGAAATAACCAAGTCCTTCTACGATGACAAAAGCTTTGAAATGCTAGGGAAAACATAGATGGATGTAGTCCAAGAACATCCCCCTCCTCCCCCCCCAATCACTTAAGACAGCAAAGCATTGTCTCAGCAAGGCGTTTACTTCTGCTGAGGTGCTACTGCCAAGCAGGAAGGCCTTCCCTTTCACCTGAAACACAGCAGGCCCTGCCCCACTGCTCCGATTGGCCAGCTCAGATTCACAATCTGCTCCTGATTGGCTAATGTGAAGACGGTGGAATTCATTTACATAAAGTCATCTTAAAAGACTTTGAGACGAGAGTAAGTCTTAATAACTCAAACCTTCTGCTACTTTCTTGTACAATCTCAGGTGTGTCTTAATGACGCACACTTAATTACTCTACTACTTTCTTGCTGATATCGTCAGGATAATCCACTAGCCAAGCCCTCTGGGCCAAAGTAGGATCTTTTAAGAAAAAATAATTGCCAGGAGAATGAGAGGAAGGACACAATCTACTTCGATAGAAGCGACAGCTGTCCTCACACACAACACCGGAGCTCTCCACATGCACAGGTACGAAGCCGACTGGTTCCCAACTTTCAGGCTCATTTTTCTTTGGTTCTGAGTAGGCTCCAATGCCTGCTTTTTCTTGTCTGTTCTCTCTTGCTTAGTAACTTGCCTCCAGAGACCTGCACCATGGCTCACACCTGTAATCCTAGCTACTCAGGAGGCTGAGATTTGGTCACCATGGTGGCAAGCCTGTCCACGCCAAAAAAATCAACAAGACCCCCATCTCCAATTAACCAGCAAAAAGCCAAAGTGGACTTCTGACTCAAGAGTTGGAGCACCAGCCATGAGCAAGCACCCCAAGCCGAGAGCATAAGGGCTTGAGTTTAAGTCCTGCTGCTGAAAAACCAAACCAACACACACAAAAAGGACCAAACCAAAGACCACCGCCACAATACTAACAATAAAAAGAGTCTTTGCTATTTACATACTTTTGAGTATAATTCGACTCAATGTACTGCATGGGGTCCATTTAATTATTTTTTCACCTTCTTTGTTTATTAAGATGTGTTTGTGATGGTACTTGGCTTCAGCTCAGTGCTCGTTCTCTCGAGTGGCTTTCTGCTCAAGGCCGCTGCGCTCCTGCTAGAGCCACATCTCCACTTAAGGATTTGTGCTGCTTAATTGGAGATAAGTCTCCCAGATTTGTCTGTGTGGGATGTCTGGGGGGCTTGGTTGTCACACAGTCAGTTCAGCTTAAAGTCCCTGATTTATTCCAAAAGAGTAAGTGCACAACTGCATAGTAGATTTCATGCAAACTTTATCATCATATTAAATAATGTGACTTGAGACAAGTTTCTTGTCTTTGAACTTGGCAACTGTGCCAAAATGAAAACGAGCCTAATACAGGGCAGGAGTGGTGGAGAATCCTGCAATCCCAACACTGTGCAGGGAAGCAGGGCCGTCAAGGGGAGCCTGGCTAGGTAGAAAATCCCTACAAAGCAAAAGCCTGAGAAGCCGCACAAGCCTGTAGTCCTGCTGGTGTAAGGGACTGCTTAGAGCACAACCCAGGCAGAGACAGTTGTTGGGCCTCCATCTCAATCAATACCCAGGTGCGGTAGCGTGTGCTGGCTACCCAGCTATGGCAGAAGCACAGTGCGTGTGCACCCCGGAGCCAGAGACACAGGAAAGCACAGACATGAAATGCACAGCCCAGTTGTGCCAGGCAAAAAGACCCAGCTTTGAAAATACCCAATGCAAATTGGGACTGGAGTCATGGCCTAAGTCACAGAGCGCCGGCCAAGCAAGTAGCAAGCCCCTGAGTTCAACCTCTAATACTGTCAAGAACAGATGCAAAATATTAGTAAGTGCAAGCAATGACCGTTCCATTCAGTAATTTATCCATTTTGGAAGTACAGAATTATGTTTCTAGAATCTTAATTGCAAATGAAAAAGTCAACATGAAAAGTGCTACTTAACAAATACATGTATGCATACTTAAATAATCCAAATGCCTTCTCATAAAATTTTCCCTTTCTAAAATTTAAATACCTCTTGAATTCTAAGGAAATTAACATGTTCTGGCACTGACTCTTGAGGAGCAGCTATTATGATAATTTGGCAAAATTTGAGCACAATTATTCTTGTTGCTATTTTGTATTGTATATATCTCAACACATAATAGTGATATTGATTTGTAAGTTGACTTCACATAACAAATTTTATAAAATTCCACCACTTTAATAATTATTTTCAAAAGATTATTCCCCCTAGTTTCTCCTGTAAACATTTCCAACTTAATGTTCTCAAGTAGAAACTTGACAGTCTTTAAGAAGAAATGGTACCAGAAATTTGGAAAGTATGTTTTTGTGTGTATGTAGATATGAAGGTTCATTCATTTATTGTTCTAATAAATTGTCTCTTGGTTGTTTCTTGGCGTTAGTGAGCTTTGAACTCAGGTTTTGTGCTTTATACATAGCTTTCCTAAATGAGTAACTTCTCCGGCCATGCTTATTTGGTGTATGGAGGTCCCACACTTTTGCTCAGATGATAGTCCATACGGACTCTTCTCTATAATTAATAATTAATCAGCAAAATTCCAGAAGTAGGACTACAGTTCAAGTGTGAGAGCATCAACCTTGTGTTACAAAGCTACAGGACAGCACCCAGTCCCGAGTTTAAGTCCTGATCCTGGCACGGACAAAGACCCTTTCTCCAATATTTAAACTGTAAGTGGTAAAATGAGACATCCAAGTTAAAAACGTAAGAAAACTGTAAGTTTGTCGATGTCAATATAAAACATCAATGTGTTGAGAATGTCTCAATATTGACTTAGCTACGAATGCATAGAATTTGAGATAAACGCTGAAATATGCCCCAGCAATGCCAGGTGATTTTATTAATGGGGAGCGATTGGACCTCTTTACACGGGATTATTCCAGTGTCAACCTGAACGGAGAAACGGTGGTGAGGATGCGCAACCTTCCTTGCATTGCTCCTCTCTCTGTGAATCTTCTGAGGAATTTGCGGGATTTCCATATTCACCACTCTTTGGTTCTTTATGTGGTGTTCAGTTGGCGCGATGGCTGCTCCTGCCCTGGGTGAAGCATGGAGTTCTCCAGATTCAAGTCGGGTCGTGAACGTGCATGTGGAACTCGATTCCTTGCACTGGTGTCATTACCCTGTCGGTTTTATTCAGTCGCGAGTGGTGACAGCCTGGAAACCTGCTGTAGAGATTTGGGGAACATTTGCAGGCGCCAGTTTGGGAGGGGGGGGTCACCTCAGAAGCCTCACCCCAGCCCGGGATGGGTCTGGGTTTGGGATGCGTGGGGCTGGCATGTACTTGTTACTGGTTTCTTCCTGCGGGTGCCTGGCTTTGTCAGTAAGGAGGACGCGCCTCTTCCTCCCGGAGGACAGCTTGGTCCCTGCAGGCAGAGTCACCCGTGGGGTGGGGTCTCCGGGAAGCACCTCACCCTTGGAGCTGGGGAACCATTCCCCCCCACCCCACGCCCTCTGGCCAGCAGCCCCAGGGCAGCAGAGGGAGCGCTCATCATTTTCCATCGATCCTGGGGCGGATTCCGGGCACCTTCCCGACCCTGCCGGACACAGCTCTGCAGGGCTCGGCGGAGGGGCAGCTGCGGGGTGCACATGGGTTACCTAGAAACCCTTCGGGAAGCTTTGGGGGGGCCGCTGTCGTGGTGGTGCCCCCCAGACCCCTCAGAGCCCTCCCGTCCCGGCCTGACCTGCTCGCCAAGCCTTCCTGGCGCTGTGCACACGGAACCCCGCAGGCCAACCCCGCACCCCCCGCGGGGCTCCGGGACGCGGCGACCCAGGCCCTGCCTGCCTTCCTCCTGGCTGCCAGCCCTGCCGGCTCCGTATGTCACCGAGGCCGAGGCCACGCGTGGGCAGCCACGGGATGTGTTCATTTGGAGGAGAGAAGGCCATGGCGAAGCGCGGGGCAGGCGGGGTGGGCTGTCGGCCTTCAGCTTCGGGGAGCACCCTTGGTCAGCAGACAGGGGCCAAGGCACGAGTCCCAGAGCAGGTTGCGCAAGGAAGAGAAGCCTTTCTGAGAGAAAAGGGTGGGAGGAGGGGCAGAGACCCGGAGGACGATGCTTCCTTCTCCAAAGTCCAAAGTTGAGTCAGCGAGCACCAGGTAACTGAAGCAGAAGCGAGGCGCCCTGGACTCCAGATGACAGGCACGGGCAAGGCTGCCCTCATACCTGTCCATCTACCGATGTATCTACCCATAGCATCTGTCTGTCTATCTATCACCCTACCTGTCTCTCATCTATCTATCTATCTATTGTTCTGGTACTGAGGCTTGCACTCAGGGCCTCAAACTCTACATTGTCTATTTTGATGAAAGTGGGTGCTCTACCAACAGAACCCCAGCTCCACTTTTGGGTTTTTGTAATAATCTGGGCTACAGAAGTCAGAAGGCCAGCATTAGTCTCTCTCGTTTCCACTGGCCACTGTTTTGGTCATCAGATCACCTCATTAGACTTCGAATCCTCCACTTACTCTCATTTGAATACTTCAAAGAGCCACACTATTTAAGATGAGCCATCTTCCATTACAACACCTAGGATTGGAAACATGTGCAACACATCTTTTCATCTGCGAGATTGGGTAGTGCTCTGTCTGTCACACCACACCATTCCCACTGCTGCCCAGCTCTAGAAAGAAATGAAGCTTAGAGGATGAAAGCCGTCCACACAACATGGGGCTTAAAAGGTCTACAGGGCTGGAGCTCTCCCTAGTAGTGTCAGAACTTGCAGGAGCTTCGCAGAGGTTCTAGAGTCAGGAAAAGTGGCCAGAGACAGATTAGAGGAGAGAAGCCATGGGGAGGCTCCCTAAGAACTGACCTAAAAGGCTGTGTTGTGTTCCACAATCATGGCGCCCATAGACTGAGCACAAGGAAGCCAGGAGGCTGAATGAAGGATCTTGGCAAATCTCGAGATATGGGTGTTTAATTTGAATGTGGCTTGATTTTCTTTTCTGGTATGAACTGCATGATTTTGCTTTCATACACACAGCTTGAGAACAACCTACAGAAAAGGAATGCAAAAAGACATTGATTTAACTTGAGGAAAACCTTTGTTGTTACTGGTAAATTGTCTGTTGGTAAATCAAAGGAGCAAAAAAAAACCCCCAAAAACCCACCTTACATTTCACAATAGGTAGGGGTTTGCAATGTCACTTCCACACTATTTTGCAAATGACTTTGTGTCAAGCTTTAGAAACAGTGGTAAGTCTGTGGGGACTGTTCTATGGGAAAAAAACTCTAAAAGGAATCATGGTTATGGTCAATTGAATGGTTAACAGATGGACAGTGGGAAGGGAGAGAGAGCTTTCTCTTTGTTATGGTATTGTTTTTCCTTTTGAGGGCATATCTAACTGGTATTTAGTGATAGAACCCTCCCAATTTATTTCTGGTAGCCTCATTGCTTCTGGGTGGCCATAAACTTTGATTCTCAGATTTCAGCCTCTTGAATGACTAGGTTCCTGATTACTGTCATGAGCCACCCCTGCCAGTCTAGGTGTTTCCTTAAAGAAAGCATGGCTGGTCTTTGTGGCAGGCGGTCAGAGATTCACGCAGGAACCAATTATTCATCAGATGGCATTATTGTCACTATAAGGCCACGCCAGCCCCCACTCCCAAAGCCCCCACATAAGGCATATGAATTTTCTTTCTTTAAATAAGGTTGAATTTCATGCACTACAGACTTGATAATTCCAACTTGGCAGCAACTAAAGTAAGAATTCCAAAGTGCTTACAAAAAATCTCCTTGTTCATTACTTATCAAAATCCACAATCATGCAAAATGCTGGTGTTTTCAAATGAAACCCTTACAATTTTCCTGCATGACTTATGAATTGTCATCATATAATCGGGTGATAGTCACAACTGAAAGAAAAACGGGCATTAGCTAGGCCACAGTTGACAAAAACGACATATTAAGAAGCTAATTGGGAGAATAATATAATTTCTCTAATCTTCATTAAAAATGCAATGCAAACGTACAAAACAAAGCAGTTTATTGAGCTGACTTCAATGTATGAGTAATTTCTGAGTGCCTGCATGTCTGTCAGAGGCTTTACTTCAGTTACATAAGGGTGCTCTGCCCAAATGCTGGTGTAGACGACACCATCCCTCTTTGGTTATTACACAGCGTGGATGAGGATAAGGCACATGCATCATTTATTTTCTCACATAGTACAGTGCAGTCTGATATGGAAATTCTCACAGCTTTATAAAACAATGGTGAGCTAACACTGAGGTCATCTCAGCAAATAAATTTGACACAGTGACTACTACTAGCACAATGATCAAGACACACTGACTCATAAACTGACTTGCTTTACAACTCCTTAAAGATAATAAAATATGTATAATAAAAAGGTGATCACTGCTGCTGACAGAGAGCGTAACCAACAGATGATGATAGAAACGGCGAGTTCACAAGAACATTTAGAACTGGAAATTTTCAGTTGAAAATACTTTTCTGTCCTTTCCATCCTAAGTCACTGAATGATGTATCTTCTCACATGATTATGATTTTAAGAGAAAATTAATCACTAAAATGAATTAATATGTATATTTGTCAAATTACTCATCCTACATATTTTGTTCTATGGTCAATCCATGCAGTGTCTCCTTAATGGCACATTTTATATGAAATCTTATGCTAAACAGATTTCCTCCTAACTAAGAACCCAGAGATTTTACCTAGACTAGGTGGATTTTCTGTCATTTTACTAAAGAAATAGAAAAAAATGTAACTTCCATGAAATGAATGTCTTCAGAACCATAAATTAGTAAAGAACTGGGTAAGTGAATAGTAAAGACAATTTTATAAGAGTACATGGTGGTACTGTAACGATGAAAGTAGGTAGAATTCTAGAACCCTTTACCAGAGTACAGGTGTTCTGTGTTAATATCTCCAAATTTAAATGTGCTTACTACATTTTAAAGAGAGTCTATATACCTTGCACAAGCCAATCTGCATTGTAGACTAGTAAGTTCTTTAATAAATTACACCTTTCATAACTGCTTGCCTTAATTTCTATCAATTCACTTTAATTCTCGTTTGAAAAAATTTATCTGCTAAGTAAAGCTTATTTCCCATTCCAGGCTTTCTCTCCTTGATATCAACTTTTAAAGAGTTATGTTTTTGTTGTTGTTGTTTGGGGTTTTGTTGTGGCTGTTGGTTTTTAGATGATCCTTCTGGGGTTATACAAAGGGGTTTCCATTCCACGTGTCAGTTTATGCATACAACGCACCTCAATCAGTGCGGCCCCTCCCATGGTTCTCTCCATCGCTCCTACCCCCACCCCCCCTTCAGAGGTCTGGTTCCATGGTTCCATTTCACATGTGTGCTTTGATTCTTATGACTACCCTCCACCCCTTCCTCTCTCTATTTCCTTCACGCTCCCCTCCAGCTCATCTGTACAAAACACGTTCCAGCTGCTGGCATTCATTCTGATGGACTGGAAACTACTTGCTCAAGGGAGTCACACCATGGGAGTCCCAGGTAGTCTGGTAGCCCATCTTGCCATTAACTGGGCCTTTACCGAAGGGACACCTCTCTTGCAAGCAAAGAGAACTCAAGGATTTTGGCGGGGTCTAATGATCTTTCATCTCTCCCCTGCCTCCTTATCTTTTCTCCCTTTTATTTTGAGCTTATGATTTTTTCCTGATAATTCTTCTTGGTTGAGTTTACACTAAATTGAAAGCTGTGGAAGTGAAGCACTTGGAGAAGTTAAAGAAGTCCCAAAGCTTTATCATGTACGCAGCTCCAGAGCTGTGACGTGCACACAGGATGCACACTGGTGTCCCAGTGCTTTCCCTTGTACACATGAGAGACGACCATGTCCTGGTGCTGTAACGTGTACACAGGATGACTCTTGGTCTCTTGTGTTGGTAGTGCCATGTGACATCAGGCCCTAGGTGCCATCGCTTAGCTTTTCACACAAGGTTTGAATGTTACCAATGGAGTCAACACTCCAATTCTGTGTTTCTGCATCTCCTGGACTTTTCTGCCGGATGTGGCTTCAAAATGACGGCTTGGATCTCAGTCTCTGGGTCGCTGGGCCCTTCTCTTCCTACTGAGCACTGAAGGCAGGATTTATTACCTCGTGTGGCCCAGATATGAATGACATGGTGCTCCTGGTGCATTTTCACCCTCATTGAGTTGCTTTTCCCACCTTGTTAAATGCAGCATTTTGAAAGTAATTAAGGTCCATTTGACACATTTATACAGATCTGCTTTGCCTGGCCTCACCATTATTAAATTCATCACTATTATACTCATTTGCCTTTCTCTGGTGTGTATATTCTATTCTTTGTCATCTAAAAATTTCTCATTTGGGAGTGGCGCTGTGGGTTCAAAGTGGGAAAGCACTAGGCTTGAGCTGAACAGCTCAGGGACCATGGCCAAGCCCAGAGTTCAAGCCCCACAACCAACAAAAATAAAAAACACAATGTTCTCATTTTTATCAGAATTACCATTTGTCTTTTCTGGCTAAAGTTCTCACCTGTCCCACAATAATAAAAGAAAATTTGTGTCTCTATTGTGTCCATATTTATTTTACAAAATGACCATGGGCCTTACTACTTTTTAAAGTTGTCAAGCTTAAAATAATTCCCTTAGAATTCATTAAACGTAAAAATAATTAAGCTGGATATCTGGGCAGAATTTAAAAATGTAAGGTGAATCTTCGACTGAAGACAAAGAAATTGAAAAGAAATTATGTTATCTTAAATGTCAGGCAGTAATAAATTAGAAGCAATATATCTGCAGAAATGTATATATAAGACTTCTCTCATTAAACACTACCATGTCATTGAGAGAAACTAAAAGACAAAGTGAATGCCACGTGTAAAAGGGTTTTTCTTAAAAAGTCATTCATATGCTTGAAAGCTGAGTATTTTAAATATGTCAATTCCTACACTTCTAGAATTTTTCCATATATATAAGTGTGTGTGTGTTTGTGTATATATATATATATATATATTTTTTTTTTTACAACGGGTTTCATTGTGATGTTTCCATACATATATGTAATCTACATCAATCTAGTATGATCATATTCAATCTCCTTTCTTTCACGCATATACGCACACACAATTCCCATTTCCAGACTTAATATACATTCAAGTAAAACCTTACTCGTTTCCCCCCCCCCCCCCCCGCAGGACAATCTAAAGGTGGCTTGAAAATTTTTGTAGCAATTGCCAGCCCTACAAATCCAGGGAGGTGTGTGTGTGTGTGTGTGTGTGTGTGTGTGTGTGTGTGTGTGTGTGTATACATAATCACCCAGAGAGACACTATGAAGTTTGGAAATGCAACATGCATGTATAGATCTTCATAGATGAGAAGAACACCCCTGGGAAGTACTACATAGAGGATAATCCTACAAATGACAGTAAGAAGTCAGCTTGGTACTTTAAGGCAGTAGAAATACAAAGAAGTAGACACCTCTCAATGACTTTTAATGTCTAGTAACATTTAAGAACTGGTCAGCTTTGTGATCATCATGGAAGTGAGTAACCATGACGTGGTTAGTGATGAGATTGCCAAAATTTCAGGCAGTGTACTCTAAATATACAGATATCAAAGAACTGGCTATGTCCCTTTCAATGTAATGATTAAGTCTTAATCAACATATTAGTAAGTAGTGACTTGGTAGACTTAAGAATAGGCTCCTGAGCAGGAAGATGAAAATGTATAATAGAGTAAGGATGACAGGAACAAAACAGAAAGCATAGTAAATCAGGCTCTGCAACCAATGGAAAACTTCTTTTTTCTAGTCTTGCATGATGACTGTGCATTCTGTGTGACTCTGTTTCCCTGTTTGTATTGAATAATACAATAAAAGGTAGTGTGTAATTGCAATGTTACACTTTCTCTACCTCTCCTTTTGCTTTCAGAGTCTGCTCTTCACCCACTTTCTATGTATCGATGTCCAATCTTTACTAATGAGACCCTTACAGTGCAAATTTAAATAATACTTTTATTAACTTATACCACTCATTGAATTTATTTAAAATAGGCAAGAAATTTCCTTTGGATAACATGGCTATGTTTTAGAAAGGTTTCTTTCTTGATAGGCATTTTCCTGCTGAAGTTGAGATTGTCATTTGAGGAGACATCATCCTGCATGTAGTTTCCTGCTCAGCAGTGCAAGATGGAAACACACTTCGCTGATGACACATCACACAAACAGCCTGGGAATCCTGTTAGAGTTCTATAAATATCGAGGCTCACTGGAAGTGAAATGGTCGAGTGTCACTGAAATGCTTTGTGAAGCAGACATTCTGACCTTAAGATACCTTCAGATATGTCAGTCAAGTAAAATTGTGCTCTAAAATGAAGGAAAGCTGCAAATAAATTTTAAAAATCTTCCAAATATGATTTAAAATGCTATTCAAAACTGATTTTAAATAAGGTTTTTAATTCATATAACATATTTTTAGGATCAACACTGAAAAGACAAACTCAAAAATGGTTATAACTCTGGTAATGTTAAAATGTCACTTTGAAAGGTTATATACCTATATTCTATAGCAACTCATTGTTAATTATGTGAATAATTTGGGATGACAATAAAAAGTGTTCCAAAATGATATATCAATTAATTTATAAATGTTTTAATAGGCTATAATAGAGCATTGACCTCAGGAATTATTAATAAGCTTCCATTATCATAAATGTTTCCAAATAGCTGAAGTTTCAATGTGTCCATCAGTAATTGCTCAATACTAATAGGAGTTTGAGAGCTATTATGAGAGCAATACAGAAATAGGTATACTTGAGATGTATTATTAGTGGGAACCAGATAATAACCAGTAGGGAAAGTTATGTATAAAGTTGTACATATATATATTTATACATATATATGTGTGTGTATGTATTGTATTAAAGTGAATATGAAGAAAAGAATACAGCAATATAACCCAATTCTCAGAAATGTTTACAAGAAATAAATTTTTCTTATATTATTTAAATTTTTTAAAATATAAAGGTGATGTGCAGAGCGGTTACAGTTACATGTCAGGTAATAAGTACACTTCTTTTTTTTTCTCAAATTTTTATTATCAAACTGACGTACAGAGAGGTTACAGTATCATACGTTGGGCATTGGATACATTTCTTGTACTGTTTGTTGCCTTGTCCCTCATGCCCCCCTCCCTCCCTCCCTTTCCCTCCCTCCCCCAGGTGTTCAGTTCACTTACACCAAACAGTTTTGCAAGTATTGCTTTTGTAGTTATTTCTCTTTTTTTACCCTGTGTCTCTCGAATTTGGTATTCCCTTTGAATTTCCTACTTCCAATACCAGTAAACACGGTTTCCAATATACTCAGATAAGATTACAGAGATAGTGTAGGTACAAACATAGGAAGGTGATACAAGAACATCATCAATAATAGAAACTACACATACACATAGGACGTTGAAAGTAGTTACAACTGTGATATATCACTTGTTTCCATAACATGGAGTTCATTTCACTTAGCATCATCTTATGTGTTTCTAAGGGTATAGCTATTGGGCCTTGTGATGCTCTGCTATGGCTTGCCTAAACCTGTACTAATTATTCCCAATAAGGGAGGCCATAGAGTCCATGTTTCTTTGGGTCTGGCTCACTTCACTTAGTATAACTTTTTCCAAGTCCTTCCATTTCCTTACAAATGGAACAATGTCATTCTTTCTGATAGAGGCATAAAATTCCATTGTGTAAATGTACCACATTTTCCTGATCCATTCATCTATGGAGGGGCATCTTGGTTGGTTCCAGCTTCTCGCTATGACAAATTGTGCTGCGATGAACATTGTTGTGCTGGTGGCATTACAGTGATTTTGTTTGTGGGCTTTTGGATAGATACCCAAAAGTGGGGCTGCTGGGTCATAGGGGAGTTCTATATTGAGCCTTCTGAGGAATCTCCATACTGCTTGCCAGAGTGGCTGAACCAGTTTACATTCCCACCAACAATGAAGTAGGGTTCCCTTTTGGCCACATCCCCTCCAACAATTGTTATTATTAGTTTTCTTGATATATGACATTCTTGCTGGGGTGAGATGGAATCTCAATGTTGTTTTGATTTGCATTTCCTTTATGGCCAGTGATGTAGAGCATTTTTTCATATGTCTATTGGCCATTCTCATTTCCTCATCAGAGAAGTTTCTTTGTAAGTCTTTAGCCCACTTGATGAGGGGGCTATTGGTTCTTTGCAGTTTTGTTTTGGAAGAAGGTAATTTTTTTAGTTCTGCATATATTTTAGAGATGAGGCCTTTGTCTGTTGAATGTCCGGTAAAGATCTTCTCCCAGTCTGTGGGCTTTCTGTTTATCTTGAGAGCTATGTCCTTTGCCGTGCAGAAGCTCTGGAGTTTGATGCAGTCCCATTTGTCCAACCTTTCTTTGATTTGTAGCCTTTCAGGGTCTTTGTTAAGGAAGTTCTGTCCTGTGCCAAGGAGCCCAAGTGTTTCTCCTACTCCTTCCTTTAGTGTCTTCAGGGTGCCTGTTTTGATTTCAAGGTCTTTAATCCATTTGGAATTGATTTTGGTGCAGGGTGATATATAAGGATCTAGTTTTAGTTTGTTGCCTGTGTTGAGCCAGTTTTGCCAGCACCACTTGTTAAAGAGGCTATCTTTCTTCCATACTATTGTTTTAGCTCCTTTTTCAAAGATTAAGTAGGCATAGTTCTGTGGGTTTAATTCTGGGTCTTCAATTCTGTTCCATTGGTCTTCAGGCCTGTTCCGGTGCCAATACCAAGCTGTTTTTATTACTATAGCTTTATAATACAGCTTGAAGTTGGGTATTGTAATTCCTCCAGCACTGTTCTTTCTGCTTAGGAGTGTTTTTGCTATTCTAGTTCTTTTATTGTTCCATATGAATTTCTGGATTGCTTCCTCTATTTCATTAAAGAATGGTGTTGGGATATTAATGGGTATTGCATTGAATTTGTAGATAGCCTTAGGCAATATTGCCATTTTGATTATATTAATCCTCCCAATCCAGGAGCATGGGAGGTTTTTCCATTTTCTTAGTTCTGACTTAATTTCATTTTTTCAAGCTTTTAAAGTTCTCTTCAAAGAGGTCTTTCACTTCTTTGGTTAAGGTTATTCCTAGGTATTTTATGTTTTGGGGGGCTATTGCAAAAGGAGTTGCTTTCCTGATTTCAGCCTCGGTCTTCGGGTTGTTAGCATAGAGAAAGGCCGTTGATTTTTGAAGGTTTATTTTATATCCTGCAACTTTGCCAAAGTTTTGGATCAGCTCTAGTAGCTTGGGGGTAGAGTCTATGGGATTCTTTAGGTATAGGATCATGTCATCTGCGAAGAGAGAAAGTTTAACTTCATCTTTTCCTATTTGGATCCCCTTTATATTCTCTTCTTGCCTAATTGCTCTGGCTAGGAATTCTAGTACTATGTTGAAGAGCAGGGGAGAGAGTGGACATCCCTGCCTTGTTCCTGATTTTAAAGGGAATGGCTTTAGTTTTGCACCATTTAGAGTTATGCTTGCTGTTGGTTTGTCATAAACTGCCTTGATTATATTCAGGAATGTTCCCTGGAATCCCAGTTTTTCCAGGGCTTTTAGCATAAATGGGTGCTGGATTTTATCGAACGCTTTTTCCGCATCCAGCGATAAAACCATGTGGTTCTTTACCTTGCTCTGGTTGATGTGGTGGATTACATTAATTGACTTGCGTATACTAAACCAGCTTTGCATCCCTGGGATGAATCCAGTTTGATCGTGGTGTATGATTTTTTTGATGACCTGTTGAAGTCGATTGGCCCGAATTTTGTTGAGAATTTTTGCATCTATGTTCATCAGGGAGATTGGTCTGTAGTCCTCTTTCCGTGATGAATCTCTGCCTGGTTTTGGGATGAGGGTTATACTGGCTTCATAAAATGAGTCTGGCAGTGAACGTTCTCTTTCAATTTCATTGAAGAGTTTGAGAAATATTGGAGTGAGTTCTGTTTTGAAGGCCTTGTAGAATTCTGCGGTGAATCCATCTGGACCTGGGCTTTTCTTGGATGGGAGATCATTTATTGCTGTTTCTATTTCAATACTGGATATGGGTCTGTTTAGAAGGTTTAAGTCTTCATAGTTGAGTTTGGGGGTATCAATTTTTTCTAGGAAATCATCCATTTCTTCCAAGTTCTCGAATTTGTTGGCATAAAGGTTTGCAAAATAGTCCCTTATTATTTTCTGAATTTCGGTTATTTCTGTGGTGATGCAACCTGTTTCATCTCTTATCTTGTTTATTTGAGTGTGCTGCCTTCGTTCTTTGGTCAGGTTTGCCAGGGGTCTGTCTATCTTGTTGATTTTTTCAAAGAACCAACTCTTTGTTTTGTTGATTCTTTCGATGGTTTTTTTCGTCTCTAATTGATTTAATTCTGATTTGATTTTAATTATTTGCTTCCGTCTATTGACTTGGGGTTTGGCTTGCTGTTCTCTCTCCAGAAAATTAAGGTGCTTCCTTAAATTACTGAGTTGCTGTTTCTCCAGTTTGTTGATGTATGTACTCAGAGATATAAATTTTCCTTTGCTGTGTCCCAAAGGAGCTGGTACTTTGTGCCCTCAACTTGGTTGAAGTCCATAAACATTTGAATTTCTGTTTTAATTTCTTCAATGATCCACTGATGGTTCAGCAGTGTGTTCTTTAGTCTCCATGAATTGTGGGATTTTCTGTGGTGGCTGAATGAGTTGAGCTCTAATTTTATTCCATTGTGGTATGAAAGAATGCAGGGAATGATTGTGATACTTCTGAATTTGTACAGATTTTCTTTGTGCCCTAAGATGTGATCTATTTTGGAGAATGTTCCGTGTGCTGCCGAAAAGAATGTGTATTCTGTCCTTGCTGGGTGGAATATTCTGTAGATGTCGATTAAGTCTAGTTGGTCTATGCAATTGTTTAGTTCTGTGGTTTCTTTGTTCAGTTTTTGGCGTGTAGATCTGTCCAGAGGTGATAGTGGAGTGTTAAAGTCCCCCACTATCATTGTGTTAGGGTCTATGAATGTTTTTAGAGCCAGTAGTGTTTGTTTGATGAAGTTGGGTGCTCCTGCATTTGGCGTGTAGACATTTAGGATGGTTATTTCTTCCTGTTGGAGAGATCCTTTTACTAGTATGTAGTAACCTTCTTTGTCTCCTCTTACCTTTTTTAATTTGAAGTCAATTTTGTCTGATACTAGGATTGCAACTCCAGCCTGCTTATGGGGGCCATTTGCTTGATAGATTTGTTTCCAGCCATTCACTTTTAGAAGATGTTTACTTTTGCTGGATAGATGTGTCTCTTGGAGGCAACAGAAAGATGGATCTTGATTTTTGATCCAAGTTATGAGCCTATGTCGTTTGATTGGAGAATTAAGTCCATTAATGTTGACAGTTAGGATTGAGAGGTGATCGTTTGTTCCTTTCATTATCACTATCTTGTTTAAAGCTGTGTCTTCCCATTTCTTGATCTAGTGTATACTAATTAGGGTTCATTTCTCTGTCTGTGTTGGGATCTTGATTATTTTCCCTGTATAGTATATCATTAAGGATTTTGTGTAAAGCTGGTTTGGTGGAGATATATTGTTTCAGTTTTTCCTTATTGTGGAAGACTTTTATTTGACCTTCGGCTATGAAGGAGAGTTTGGCGGGGTACAGAATTCTTGGTTGGTAGTTATTTTTATTTAGAGTTTGGTATACTTCATTCCAGGCTCTCCTTGCTTTCATGGTCTCTGCTGAGAAGTCTGGGGTAATTCTGATTGCTTTTCCTTTATATGTGAATGTTTTCTTTGCCCTAATAGCTTTGAGTATTTTTTCCTTGCACTCTGCTGAAGCTGTTTTGATCACAATGTGTCGGTGGGAAGTCCTATTCTGGTCTGGTCGATTTGGGGTTCTAAATGCTTCTTGTATCTGTATAGGCCTTTCCTTCTGGATGTTTGGGAAGTTCTCAGCTAATATTCTGTTAAATAGGTTGCCTATCCCATTAACCTCTTTTTCCAAGTTTTCCTCAATACCTATTATCCTTAAATTGGGCTTCCTGATTGTGTCTTGAATCTCCTGTAGCTATCTGTTTTGTTGCTTGGACTGGATTTGTATTGATTTTTGATCTTTCTCCATAGAATCTAAGGAATCTTCAGCTCCTGAGATTCGATCCTCTGCTTCAGTTAGTTGGGACTGTAGGCTAGCTACTTGATTTTGAATCTCTTTTCCTTCTGACTGGTCTTTCCTGATGATTTCCATGTCATTTCTTAGGTCCTGTATGGACTTCTTTACTTCATTAACTTCATTACTTTGGTTTTGAGTGTTGTCTCTCAAATCTTTAAGTTGGGTAGCTATCTTTTCATTTGACTCTTGAAGCTCACTTATCTTTCTATTTGTGGGTGCCATGAAATTCTCCATTAATTTTTGCTTTGCCTCCTCACGCTCTAACATAATTGACTGAAGAGATTCAAACTTTTCATTTATCATGTTTATCAGTAAACTTTGTAGAGCATTTTGGGGGTTTTCTTCTATGTTTTTGATTGACTGCTCTGCTTCCTGCTTGTTTTGAGTGGGGGATAAGACTTCATTATTTGCCATCTTTCTTGTGTTTCTTCTGCCCATTTGAATTGGGAATGCCAGTCTACCAGCACCTGTGAGCACTGTTTAAGACCCAAAGCAGCCCTTACCAAGCACTGTTCTGTAAATCTTACAATTTCACAATTATATACAGATAACTTGTATACCTGTCTATAAAGTTAGATTTGGTGTTCCTAAAGAATACAATTTCAATATAACATCTGATCCTGGGCCCTGTATTCAGTAGTTACTTATTTACTGTTACAACCTTATATGCAATTCTTGTTTTTATATTAAGTTCTTTTAGGACTGGCTTTCTCTATGAACCCCTTTGATTCACTCGTATTAAGCTGGGATACCCTCTATCCAATAACCAGGAGTCAATGGAACCTGGAGGTCCAGGCAGTAAGTCAGGAGGGTAAGTTGGAGGTAGTAAAGAGAATAGAGTAAAGTGTATTGGGGGTGGTGGTGGTGATTTTGGTTTAGTTTCAGTGACGTGGAAATGTGGAGAAGAGTAGAATCAGTAAAAAGAACATTGATAAAATGACAGACACTGGAGAGTTAGCAGAAAAGGGTGTAGGTGTTATTTATAGGAAAGTAATTTTTAAAGGAAGAGGATGCAACGAGAGAAATGAAGTAAAAATACTGGAAGACAGATACACATAACAGAGAAAAATTATTTAACAAGGAAGCATAAGTAAATAAAAAGGAAAATAACAGAAAAGGAACAACCCAAACAAATAAACAAACACAAAAAAAACTTGATCAAACAAACCAGTAAAAATGGAAAACAAACAAACAAACAAAAAAAAAAACCCAAAAAAAACAGCCAATGATGTTTCAGGGGGGAAAAATTAAAAAGAAAAGTTTAAAAAAAAATGTTTGAAAAGAAAAAGAAACCAGTCTCTGGTTTCCCTGCAATGGACTGCAGTCTATTTTCCTGATTTGCTGGTTTGACTTGATTTCAGTTGGCAAGGGGTGGTTCTGTTCTGACCTTCTCCCCTGTTGGTGCAATCGTGGGTCTCTGAGGTTCGCACAGCTTGCAGGCAGGCCTTGGGCGTCCTCTGTCGATGGGGACGTGGGCAGTCACAGGAACTGTGGCTCCTCTGTCTGCTGTGGGGCCGCTGTCTTTGATGCCTGGACTTGACTAGACTGTGAACTCAGCAGAGCGTGGCGCCTCTGGCCTGTTTTGCTCCACTGAGAGTTGCTTGCCTGAGGGAGGCGGCCTCCTTGGCATAGGTAGCTATGGAATGCAGCTCCGTTTTGGGCTGGGAATTAGTTTCCTCTGTGACGGGACCGTTTAGCTGTCCCTGGAACTGTTTGTTCCTCCATCTGTTGTTTCCGTGCCCCTGGTAGCTGCTCGAAGCTTTTGCTTTAAGTTTAGAAGTTCCGGCGGGCAGGGCGGGGCATCTCTGGCTAAGCCCCGGACTCGCCTCCCACTAGGGCAGGGTCGTTCTTCTGGGCGGAGCTGGTTCTCACTGATTCCGCCCCTCCTGCCCTTTTCAAAGATGGCTTTTTTGACCTCGCTTTCCCCAGGCCCGCTTCAGTTCCAGTCTGGTCTGACCCTATGCCAGTGGCAAAGATGGCGCTTTGCTCTGGTGGTGGGGACAGGGGTGCCTTCCAGAAGCTGGACTGAGGGCACAAGCGAAAATAATTTTTTTGTGGGGTACTCACGCAGTCTCTGCAATGTCAGGTCCTCCGTGCTCGGCTGCCGTCTGGAGTATTTCTCGCTTTAGCTGCGCGGAGTGCGGGGGGCTGTGCCCGGCACTGTGCTGGAGCTGGCGCTGGCGCAGCGGCGGGATGCCGCCTGGGACTCAAATCTGTGTTTACAGACCAGCAAAGTCGATTTTTCCTTCCTGTTCAGAATCCCTGTACTGTTAGAACTTACTTTGGCTGTCTTTCTTGGAGAAACAGTTTCTATGAGGTGAGAAAACTACGATATCGGAGGGAGCTCTGCAGGGCTCAGCCGCTCCTTCGCCGTTTTCCCCTCTCATATTCTCAAGTACACTTCTTTTTGAACAGTGTCAGCTCTTTCCTTGTTTTCTCCCAGCTTTTCTTTTTTTTTTCCGCTCCTGGCCCCCTCCCTCCAATTTGTATAGTTCATTTCCAACATAGTGTCCACTGAGTATCATTGCTGAATTAGTTCACGCTTTGTCCCACTATTTCTGTGCCCCCCTCTGACCTCCCCCAAACAGATAAACATGCATACAAGACAAAAGTCACAGAAATTAAAAAAAAAAAAAAAACCAGCACAAATGGGGGAAACCAAGAAAAAAAATCCCACAAAAAGTAAAATTAAGAAAATTCCTCTTGTTTCCATTTCTTGGAGTTTATTTTGATAAGCATCACTTTATATAGTCATATGCACATAGCCATTGAGCCTTTGCGATCCTCTCCTAAGAATATCCTCTTTTGATCTCACTGTGTGAATGTTTAGAGTCATATTTAATTTAACATGTCCAAATGCATTTTTTGTCTTTTTACTGTCCATTGGGTTTACATGTAGATTTATAGCCACAATCTAACTATAACAAATGAGGGAAAGGATGAAACCTATATTTCTTTGAGTCTGCTTAGTTTTCTTAATATACTTTTTTCCAATACTTTTTTTAATTCTAATTTCCATTTGATCCATGAACTAATTGAAAAGTAAAAAAAGCTTATTTACACAGAGGAACACAGAAAGTTTTGCACATATTCTTAATTAATGTCTTGCTTTCACTTGCTCATGAATTTAAAACTATGTTAAACTCTTATAGGAGTAAAAATATTCTATAGTTTTAATGAAATGATTTGAAGTTTTAGTATGAAAATTTTTAACATGTCAACACAGTTAAATAGGAAAATGTAGGCACATAAACATAGAAACTCAATATACACTTTCATGACAGATTGCACACCAGTTTTCTTTTTTTGCTTATTACTTGACTTTTTGGAGACCACAGAGGACGCAATTTTCCAAAAGCTTCTTCCTGTGTTGGATTCGCGTTTGGGGCACACTCCCATTGAGTGGGAGTCACGGGAGGGTCTCCCCTGTGCAGCACTGTTTGTCCTGGGTGGCTGGCATGGAGTGGGGTTTCGGGAGAGTCCTGTGGGTCTTGGCAGGTTTCAGCAGGGAAGCTGTGGCCGGGTGCTGGCAGGCATGCGTGGTAAGGATGGCCTTGGCTAGGTGTGGAGGTGGGACGGGGCTTTGCCATGGGGTGAGATGACACGTCTGTCTGGCCACAGAGTTCCAGGGAGCAGCAAAGGAGGACTGGCCCAGGCCTGGCCCACCGTGCCCGGCTGCTCATGGGTTGTGTGCTAACAAACCAAGCAGGCGCGGCAGCCTCTGGGCCGAGGTCAGGAGCAGCCCTCACCTTTGCTTGAGGATGACATTCGCCCAGAGGACCAAGGTTCTGCATTCTTTGACTCTATTTTTGACAAAGCTCATCATGGATTATTATCAGTTCTTGACCATTAGAATGGAAATCTTTCTGTAAATCAGGTACATATGTAGCTGTTCTTTGGCATTTTCTTTTCTATGTTCTTTTTCCTATTTTTATGACTTGTAGTCCTCTCATCTTTATTATTTCCATAATTTATCCTTATTTCCTAAAGAACTTTGCTCAGATTTTTTTTTCTTATTATTTTCGTCTTAGGCTAGTTCTCCCAGAAATATAAAACTTTTCCATCTTTTCCTTGCCTCAAAATTTTATTTTTTAGTAGATCCATTTCACTTTAAAGAAATTTTTACTGCATATAGAATTGCAGATAAACAGTTTTCTCAGTCTTTTAAAGTATGACCCTATGACATTCTGCTTTTATCCTTTATGCTGAAAAACTCAATGTCAGTTGGATTCATATTCCTTTGAAGCTAAGCTATAAACTACCGACACCGATCATTTATAACATATTGCTGTTTCAGTTCATTTTTAGTGTATTACCACAACTTTGTGGTTTTCATTTATTTATTTGTGTAGATCAATGTTTTGTTTCACACGTTTTGTAAACTTTGGCTTGACATATTTCACCAGATGCAGAAAGTTCTCCACAAGTGTCTCTTCACCGGTTACTGCATTCATTAAACTCTTTCTCAAAATTACTACATATTAAGTTTGATCAGCATGTGACATTTTTTGAGAATCCTAGCCTGTGCTTGTCCTTTCTCTCCATGTATAAAGCTAGGTATAGTCAGTTGATAGCTTATATTTCATTAATCTTTTGTTTAGTTTTAATTGACTATTAACCATATCTATCAAGATTTTATTTCAATGTTTGGATTTATTACCACTACATAATTTAGATTTGTAGTAGAAATTAAGCTCTCTGGTAATGAACAGAAATTAAACTCAGATAATTAATAGGATGTAAGCTCTCTAGTAATATACTCTCCTGTTTTTCTTGCACATCCTGGGCATAATCCTTTAATGTTGGGTTTTATTTGTGTTCCTGGCCTGGGCCTGATATCTATCTTCCTTCTGGTCATCAACTCTGTGGTGTTGCACATCTGCATGCTTGGTACTATTGGAAGGAATGATCAGTACTGAGTGTTTAAGAGCACTTGGTGAACTTTTTGTCAATGTGAGATGACTTGTTCATCTTCTGTTGCATAATGGAAGCCATAGGCACATGACCTTGATGAAATCCAGGCTTGGTTTTAGAGTTCCATAAGTGCTTGTCTGTGTTGTTTGTCTTTCCTACTGGAGCCTTCACCAATGTCGCCAGCTAATACTAACCATAGCCTTCAATAGTGATACCAGTTAACACCTACCGTAGCCTTCAATAGTGACACCAGCTAACACCTACACTAGTGACTTCAACATAGGGCCTTGTGTTCTCACTTGGCTTTTTTGTGAAATACTGCTGCTCTAGTCCTTGAGTGGCACCTCTGCTTCTGGCTTGATGTTGGTTCATTAGATCAAAGAATCTTATAGACTCCATTGCCCAGTATACTTTAATACCCTGATCCTCAATACCCCAATCCTCAGATCTCAGCCTCCTAAGTAGCCAGGACTGCAGGCTTGAGCTACCAGTACCTATTGCTAACAGATTATTTAGTTCAAACTATAGGGCATTTTAAATCTCTGTACGTTGTTAAAACCAATAGCACATATACTCAAACCGCATGAAATGTGTGTTGCATACAGCATGTGTCATAGACTGTGTTTTGTAGCCTATTTATCAAACCATTTTCCCAATCAAAAAAAGAAATAGCTTGCTCAGAGAAGTCCACTCAGCTCATAAAGAATGGCAGTTTCCAAGTAGAGAATCACTTGTTTATCCTGGTTTCTTTTGTGACTCCCTCTTGAGTTCCTTTTAAGCTTTTCTTCATGGTGTAATTTCTTCCAGTGATGTCTCTCTTACAAGTAGAATATTTAATGTCTCCACTTTTTATGTCAAAGCCGAATGTGCCTGGAATATTATTTAGGAAAAATTCCTTATCTGTGGTATTCTTTGCCTTATTTGGTTGCAATGATTTTTAGAGAAAATAAGAAGCCGAGAAACAGAAATCAAAAGAGGAGGATCAGTAGATGCCATGGTGTGTATAACAATGGAGAGTATGAAAAATAAAGCGACTTAAGTGAAAATGACCTTAGTAAGAAGTTAAATAGAAAAGATAAACAAAACAATTATCAATTATTAGAGGCTGAGAGGCTCAGGGCTCACCTAACACTAAAGGCAGAGAAGAGAGCTCCGCAGGAGAAGACAGCGGCAGGAAAGCCACAACCATCTCCAGCGTCTCAGCACCAGCAGAGCATGTGAGGGGGGTGGGTGGGTGAGATGGAGAAGACTGCGTGTGAAAGGCCTGGTGGAAGGCACTGACCCAGCTGCTGTGCGGGGCGGGGGTGGGGGTGGCAGCTCTCCACTTAGCAAGTCAGACTTCCAGCTTGATATTTATTTAGCAATAAACAAAACTTCAAGATGGGATAAACGGATGTAGATTAGCAGGATGTGATGCTAGAGAAAGACAGCAATGAGCCACCAGAGGCAGTCGGGTGAGGGTGTTTATTCTGAAGGAAAATGCACACCATCTATCTGTCTGTCTATCTGTCTATCTATCCATCCATCTATATATCTATATCACTGCTCAGGAAAATGTCCCAGATTCTACCTTGAAAGCAAATTTTCATATGTTTCTCTCTACTGGCAAGTAAGAACTTTGGACTATTGTATCACAATACTAGAAATGTATTTATTCGTTCCGTAATTTGGTAGATGACTTTGAGTTGGGCAATAATAAGTATGCAATAGCACATTTGGATTTGCATACAAAGGCATGTACTTTAAACTATTTTATGTGTGCATTATTTTATTTCCAGTGAATGACTGAAATCATTAAGTTAAAGTATAAATTCTGCTGACATCAGACACCAGTGACTCACCATTACAATCCTAGTTAAATTCACAAGGATGAGGCCAGAAGAACGAAGGCAATCCAGACAGAAAAGTCTGAGAAACTTCATCTCTTTAATAACCAGTGGGGAGCAGGGTTGGAAGTGTATTTCAAGTGGCAGAGCACCAACAGAGAAAGCAAACTGATCAATTATTAGACTCTGTATTTAAAGCACCAGTATAAGTATATGGATATATATGTAGGTATACATACATTTAAATATATAATACACATATATTTCTATATCAATATGTGAATCTCTCTGTCTCACTATATGAATCTTTAGATACTTGAACTTTAAGGTGGCTTTGAAATAACATCTTATTTTGCAAAAGGACATAGTTTCTTGATATGTTGGTTTCCACTAAAAAAATAATAGTCCATTTCCTAATAAAAATTACCTGAGCAATATTTGTGAATATTATGTCTAAATATATCATGAAGTTCAATCAACTTATTTGCCATAGAATCAAATACATTGTGAAGAGTCAGTTGGCTGTTCCAAGTCACACAGAACAGGAAAATTTCAAAACCAGAAGAAGGTGGCTATCCTGCATTTCTTTACATATTGTCCCCTAGATATTTTCCCATTTGTTATTTTTTCCCAATGCTTTAACCTCTTCTGAATGGTGTCTGATTTATACATATACTGCTCAACGACATTATTCTTGATTCCAAACCAAGGTGAATATATACACAGAGCAATGTATTATTTAGAATGGAGCCTAAGTTTTCCACTCTTAGCTTTCTTTTATGGCACCGATTTTATAGAAAATCAAAACCCTGGGAAGATAAGAAATGGAAGTATAACAAAGACTACATTGCCTCTGTATTTTTAGGCAGATAGGTGTTTGTGGTCCTAATTGCAGCATAAAAACATTTTTTGTGACCAGAGGAAATGTAGTCATGTTGATAGCCCAGGTAGTCTCAAATGAGGTAAAAATGTATCTTGTCATGGCCTGGCTTGTGCTTGATTGCAAATCCTTGTTTGAATACATGTCCTAACAGGCCCCCTGCCTGGGCTGCCAGCATGGGGACCCGCAAGAGATGCCAGGAAAGCGATTTTTAACCCAACCCTCCCCGTGCCACTCCTACCGGAGGATCAAGCTGAGTGCCAGGAATTCAAAGCCCAGACAGAGGGCTGACCATACACCAAACGCAAATGTGACCATGTACCAAACGGATGTGGGAGTCCAGCCAGTCCCCCAGTGGACATCAGATCATCTTCCCACACGGTGCGGTGAGCCCTAGCCAGGTGCTCCTGTATACCTATTTAATTGTTATTATCATGAAGTGGTTTAAAAACGGGTCTCAAACCCACATGGCAGCTGATGAGCACGAGGCATCTGGATCAGAATCTCCTCTTCCACCTTCCCCCATCTCTCCCAACCCGGCCGTGCCCTCCAGCTGAGACACGGTGCCATGTCCCCCGGCGGCACTGGGGTTAGCAGGGCTTCCGCCATCCTCCCCTTGACTGCAACCCGGCCCGGCGCACGGTCAGGCCCCCGGCATGCACTTCTGTGAGCCGCAAGTTACTTTTTGGAGGAAAGGTGACATCCCTGTGATTCTCCCCTTCCGATGCCGTCATCGAGTGGGCCGGGCCATGGACACAGGTGTGTGGCCTTGTGTGTGTTCACTGACAAGAGCATGATGTAGATCAGGTTTCCACTGGAGAAAGGAAAGGTGTCTTTCATCTCTCTGAACCTGCCTGACTTCCAGGCACAGACTTCCCCTGATTCCTTCCGTTCCCTTCAATGGCACAATGCTCTTCCTCCGGGGAAGTAAAAACGATCATACATAAGTATGTGTATATGCACGCACACACACGCGTGTGTACAGACTCACTGAGGTGGGGTGTGCCCTCTGATTGGAATGAAGGCTGAGTTGGAGACGGGGCTTTGGGGAAAGGCGAGACCTTCCAGGAGGAAGCCGACCCGCGGGAGGATGCGCGTCCGGTACCAGGGAAGCGCCGCTGGAGGTGTGTGGCTGCGGCTGCTGCTGTTGTCATCATCCTCCTGAGCGTGGGGTCCCAGCGGGCGGCCGGCCACTCGCCGAGTGGACCAGGTCCACCCGGGCCGCGCCCAGGGGCCAGCAGTGCCTCAGATCAGGCCCCGCACGCCCCACACACCCCGCACCTACTCCCCTCACACCTGCACCTCCTCCCCGCACCTCCTCCCCGCACACCCCGCACCTCCTCCCCGCATACCCCGCATCTGACCCCCACACCCCGCACCCTGCAGCTCCTCTCCGCATACCTCGCACCTCCCCTCCCCGCTTTAGCTCTGCACAGACGGCCTATAGACACGCTCCCGCCTCTCACGCCCCGCCCCTGCGGCCGCCTTGCCCCCTGGGAAGGGCCACCATGGCAGTGACGCCACAGGGGGCGGGGCTTCCCAGGCGGCCCCGCCCCTGCTCCTGACGCCCCGCCCCTGCGGCCGCCTTGCCCCCTGGGAAGGGCCACCATGGCAGTGATGCCACAGGGGGCGGGGCTTCCCAGGCGGCCCCGCCCCTGCTCCTGACGCCCCGCCCCTGCGGCCGCCTTGCCCCCTGGGAAGGGCCACCATGGGAGTGACGCCAGAATGGGGCGGGGCTTCCTGTACCACTGGAGCCCACTTCTGGAACACATCCAGCCCCCTCCCCCCCAAAGGACGCTGCCATTGATGGACACCGTTGATGGACACCTTTGATCTTCCGCCCTCACCCGTGAGTGGACATGGCGAACAGCGGGTAAGGTGCAGGGGTTCACTGCCTGGGGCAGGGTGGCCGGCACAGCCCCGTCACGGCAGGTCCCCAGCCTGCCGGGGTGACCTCTCCCGCGGGGTCCCCAGCCTCACTTGGGGTGACCTCCCCCACGGGGTCCCCAGTCTCTCCAGGGTGACCTCTCCCGCGGGGTCCCCAGCCTCCCCGGGGTGACCTCTCCCGCGGGGTCCCCAGCCTCCCCGGGGTGACCTCCCCCGCGGGGTCCCCAGCCTCCCCGGGGTGACCTCTCCCGTGGGTCCCCAGCCTCACTTGGGTGACCTCTCCCGTGGGGTCCCCAGCCTCCCCGGGGTGACCTCTCCCGCGGGGTCCCCAGCCTCTCTGTGGTGACCTCTCCCACGGGGTCCCCAGCCTCCCCGGGGTGACCTCTCCCACGGGGTCCCCAGCCTCCCCGGGTGACCTATCCCGCGGGGTCCCCAGCCTCTCCGGGGGTGACCTCCCCCGCGGGGTCCCTAGCCTCCCCGGGGTGACCTCTCGCGCGGGTCCCCAGCCTCACTTGGGGTGACCTCTCCCACGGGGTCCCCAGCCTCCCCGGGGTGACCTCCCCCACGGGGTTCCCAGCCTCCCCGGGGTGACCTCTCCCGTGGGGTCCCCAGCCTTTCCGGGGTGACCTCTCCCGCGGGTCCCCACCCTCCCCGGGGTGACCTCTCCCGCGGGGTCCCCAGCCTCTCTGTGGTGACCTCTCCCATGGGGTCCCCAGCCTCCCCGGGGTGACCTCTCCCGCGGGGTCCCCAGCCTCCCCGGGGTGACCTCTCCCGCGGGGTCCCCAGCCTCCCCAGGTGACCTATCCCGCGGGGTCCCCAGCCTCCCCGGGGTGACCTCTCCCGTGGGTCCCCAGCCTCACATGGGGTGACCTCTCCCACGGGGTCCCCAGCCTCCCTGTGGTGACCTCTCCCACGGGGTCCCCAGCCTCCCCGGGTGAACTATCCTGCGGGGTTCCCAGCCTCTCCGGGGGTGACCTCCCCCGCGGGGTCCCCAGCCTCCCCGGGGTGACCTCTCCCGCGGGTCCCCAGCCTCACTTGGGGTGACCTCTCCCACGGAGTCCCCAGCCTCCACGGGGTGACCTCCCCCACGGGGTTCCCAGCCTCCCCGGGGTGACCTCTCCTGTGGGGTCCCCAGCCTCTCCGGGGTGACCTCTCCCGCGGGTCCCCAGCCTCACTTGGGGTGACCTCTCCCGCGGGGTCCCCAGCCTCTCTGTGGTGACCTCTCCCACGGGGTCCCCAGCCTCCCCAGGTGACCTATCCCGCGGGGTCCCCAGCCTCTATCGGGGTGACCTCCCCCGCGGGGTCCCCAGCCTCCCCAGGTGACCTATCCCGCGGGTCCCCAGCCTCACTTGGGGTGACCTCTCCCATGGGGTCCCCAGCCTCTCCGTGGTGACCTCTCCCACGGGGTCCCCAGCCTCCCCGGGGTGACCTCCCCCGCGGGGTCCCCAGCCTCCCCGGGGTGACCTCTCCTGTGGGGTCCCCAGCCTCTCCGGGGTGACCTCTCCCGCGGGTCCCCAGCCTCACTTGGGGTGACCTCTCCCGTGGGGTCTCCAGCCTCCCTGGGGTGACCTCTCCCGTGGGGTCCCCAGCCTCTCCGGGGTGACCTCTCCCGCGGGTCCCCAGACTCACTTGGGGTGACCTCTCCCATGGGGTCTCCAGCCTCCCCGGGGTGACCTCTCCCGCGGGGTCCCCTGCCTCCCGTCGTGACCTCTTTGGCGGGGTCCCCAGCCTCCCCGGGGTGACCTCTCCCACGGGGTCCCCAGCCTCACTTCGGGTGACCTCTCCAGCAGGGTCCCCAGCCTCTCCGGGGTGACCTCCCCCCCAGGGTCCTGTGGCCTCTGGGCACTGGCTTCCTCCTTGTCGTGGTAAAGTCACAGACCGGTTATCTGTCCTGGGGCCCAAGGTGACTGCAAGGTGACTGAGGGAAGAAGGACTTAGAGATCCACAGTGGAAGCGGGGATCCCAGGCCCCCCCCCACCCCCACCCCGTGTTTCTTTAAGGTGTGGTGGCGACACTACTTAGTGAATCGGGATCCAAACCTGAGCTTGTGTGGAGGGAGCGGGCCCACCGCCAGGGTGGCTGAGCAGTGCGCGTGCGGGCTTGAGAGTCACTGATTGCTGGGCCCCACACAGGCCCAGGGCTTGTTAAAGCCCCTATTATAATTCCTCTTTCCCACCCATCTTGCATCCTCTGTAACAGTGAGAACATTAATGAAAAGTGCAACCAAATGAAAAGTCAGCAACAGAAAATGTATGAACCAAGAGAGGAATATTGCAATCAAAAACAGGATGATTAAAACACTGATCACCAAAATAGGTAAGGTAATAATATCTCCAAGGATGGATTCTGAGGTCTGACCGTGGGCACGGAATACAATGCAGGTCACTGCACAGAGAACCGTGGTGACATGGCGTTTCCTTGCTGCCATTGCCTTTCTAACCTAATAAATAAGCGCAGAGCGATGGTTTTAACCTGCCTGTCCTAGCTTACTCCAGGCACCCAGTCCAGTCACAGGAAAAATTCCAAGACAAAGCAAAGCATGCGGCTGGAGAGCTTCATAACGCATGGAGATCGGCAAGTCTTAAATTTGCTGTAGCATTGCAGAGGACGAATTTAATGACTTTGATATGTATGATGGAGATTTAAGTTTCTAAAAAAACCCCAATGAATCCATAGTATTCTCCTCTTTTACTCAGTACTGTATCTGACCTGATGAAATTTGAAAAAAAAAGTTTTTCTCCTCTATCCTCAATAATTAGAAGTAATTGGAAGTATTGGTAACATATTGCAAAGTTTCAGTCACATTCCCATTTAAAATTTTAGGAAACGTCACAATCAAACCAACTTGATAGTATTTTTTTTCTGCTGACATTTCTTAGGGTTAATGGCTAATCTAAAATCATGACATATTGAATTAGACCAAAATTGCCTTTGAATAGCCTTGCATGGTGAAAACTCATTAACACATGTGACTATGGAAGAAAGAATGTAGCTCTACTAGAGCATAGAGAAGTGCTAAAAGCACTTTCTCTGAACAGAAGTGAGTGCACTTTAATTAGAATAAATGCAAGAATAACATATCAAACTTATCCTATCATTTTTGTTACAAAGGGACTGTCGAGTTCTAAAAACGAAAATTCAGTTAATTAAGTTAATTAAGTCAAAGTTTCAGCAGATATAGAAAATGTTAGCAGGGAGAGAAAAAAATTGTCATTATTTGGTCTGATTCATCAGGAAATGACACTGTTGTTTAAAATATCTCCCAGTAACTGGTATTTTAATTGTTCTATACCACAGACCTCGCTTCACATCTCGATGTTTTATTTAATGAAGGAAGCCAAAGTTTCAAGGTTTTATTTCATTCTCATTATTTTTATACAATGTAGGTCTTTGATCTATTAAAAATGATAAAAGTATTAAAGCAATAGAGTTAAGTATACATCTAAGAATGTCCATTAGGGCTGGGGATATAGCCTAGTGGCAAGAGTGCCTGCCTCGGATACACGAGGCCCTAGGTTCGATTCCCCAGCACCACATATACAGAAAACGGCCAGAAGCGGCGCTGTGGCTCAAGTGGCGGAGTGCTAGCCTTGAGCGGGAAGAAGCCAGGGACAGTGCTCAGGCCCTGAGTCCAAGGCCCAGGACTGGCCAAAAAAAAAAAAAAAAGAATGTCCATTAGGTTTTGAATACTATGGAAATGTGCTAATTAGTTTCTATTTTATTAATTATATCTCAATAGTTTAATAACTAAAATCCATTGCCAAGTGTCAAGGTATAACGTATCATACATGTTAATTTTTTATTTACTTTTTGATTTATTACAAAATATGACTTTACAAAACCACTGCAAACTATTTGTGTTTGTAAGAAAAGGTAAAATTTACATTTTTCAGACAAAATAACGTGAATACTTCAAGCATTCAAGTAATTGAAACTTTGCTATTCAATCCCCATATTTTCATTTGTTTCTTCTTGCTTCAAATAGCAAAATAAGTGAATGCGATATAAAAATAAGCACAAGGGCTAGTGGCTCACACCTGTAGTCCTAGCTACTCAGGAGGCTGAGATATGAGGATCGCAGTTCAAAGCCAGTCCCAGGAGGAAAGTCCAGGAGACCATCTCCAAGCATCAGAAAACTGGAAGTGGCTCTGTGGTTCTCATGGTAGAGCACTAGCCTTGAGCTGAAGAACTCAGGGACAGCACCCAGGCCCAGTGTTCAAGCCCCAGGACTGACTAATGAACTAACCAACTAACCAACTAACTAACTAAACAAATAAGCATGCACACAATGTACATGTTTCCAAAATGACTTCATCGAACATACTAGTTGTAAGATCACTAGGGCATGATTTCCTTCTGTGAAAGCTTATAGACATTTCATCAGTGGAGAGCTGTCTTTACTCTCCTCTGCCTAGCCATGTCAGGAGGGAGGCGACTCACTTGTCAATGGCAATAGTGAAACACGTTTTTCATTGTAGGGCTTCTGTAAGAATCAAGTAGGGTGAGGCATGAAAGTGTTTGCTATACCTAGATTCCCACAGAAATTCCTCTTCTTTCTTCTTCTTGCCTCCTGGATTTCCTCTTCAAGAAAATCAACATCCTTGAGTATTTAATCTGCTTTTACAAGTGAATTCTAATTTAGCAACGTTATTGTCCATATGCTACATGGTGACAGATTCGCAAAGCTTTAACTGTATGTCACGGGTAACAGTTATTAGGTCATAAACTCCTTTTATTCTTTCTCAATAGAAATTTCCCAGAACCTTAGCTTGGCCTGCTGTTAGGATAGTGTGATATGAATTTAAGGTTTAGGGCTTTCAGTTTTTGCTATTTCTGCATAGAGACATTTTCAGCACTTGGATTTACTTTCTATGTTTGTTTTTGCAGTGCTGTGCATTGACCCCCAGGGCAGATCATGCTAAGCAATTCCTCTACTACCCAGCCGCCTCCCAAACCTTGGAATCCACTATGATCCATCGTTCTTGGTAAGCTCTTCATTCTGATGATACTCTCAGTAGTTAGCATAGACTCCAGCTGCCGCCGATATCAAGTGTCTTGTACATATAATGCGAAATAATTGTATGAATCCTCATAGAATTTTGTAATTGAGAATGACCCCCGGGTTGAGGTTTCCTTGCCCAAAGCCTCATCCTTCCTTTGCTCTCTTCTGGCCCAAGCCTGACCTGGTCCTGCTGTGTCCTAGAAATTCCTCCTCCGGGATGTCAGGGGACATGGGGGAGTGGGGGGCATTGGGAAACATTGTGAGGGGGCATTGGGGGATGTCAGGTGACATCAGAGGACATCAGGGGACACCAGGGGACATCAGAGGACATCAGGGGATGCCAGGGGACATCAGGGGAGATCAGGGGCTGTCAGGGGACATTGAGGACATCAGAGGACATCAGGGGAGATCAGGGGACTTCAGGGGACATAGAGGACATCAGGGGACATCAGGGGAGATTAGGGGACATTAGGGGAGATCAGGGGACGTCAGGGGACATCAGGGGACACCAGGGGAGATCAGGGGACATTAGGGGAGACCAGGGGACATCAGGGGACATCAGGGGACACCAGGGGAGATCAGGGGACACCAGGGGAGATCAGGGGACATTGAGGACATCAGGGGAGATCGGGGATGTCAGGGATGTCAGTGGATATCGGGACATCAGGTAACTCAGAGGGCATCAGGGGACATCAGGGGACACCAGGGAATGTCAGAGGGCAGGACACACAGCGAGGCTCTCCAGGCTGACAGGCTTGCTGCTCACCCCATCACCTTGTCACCAGCCAGTGCACCTGTGTGACAGGCCTGGAGCCAGGTTCAGATCAGACTGGGCACATCTTGTTGTGTTTTCCAGAACGTGTGATTATGCCACAAACCTCTCTGTCTCTGTCTCTGTCTCCGTCTCCGTCTCCGTGTCTGTCTCTCTCTGTGTCTGTGTCTGCGTCGGCCTCTGCTTCTCCGTCTATGTATCTCATGTGTTGAGCTGTGTGGGTCCCTCTCTGGCACAATGGGCCGCTATAGGTTAGTTCCCGCAGATCACACCTCTTCTCCTCTTGTTTCTGATGCAAATGCTTATGAAGTCTGGGGTCACACAGGTGAGGCCCAGGGCTCCAATCAGCACCAGTGACTATGGCGATGATCATAATAACAGTAACCTCTGCAATCCCAAGTCCACATTAGATATCTGCATGGACCATATTTGCCACCTGCTGGGGTAAAGAGGATGCCGACACCCCCACACTGTGACACGGCAAGAGACATTTCCTGGCTCTCATCTTTATTCTCATTGCGTATTTTTCTATCATAGTTATCTTCAGAATGTGCATTCCTATGCATAGTGTTCCTTTTCGTAGCCTCAAAATTTACCATTATTGTTTCTATTTATTTCTAACCTTGAATTAGCACAATACTTTTTGTACATATTTACGGTGTGTAATACGACAGTTTGATGCCTGCTGATTCTACATGTAGATCAGTTAAAGGAGTTCTCGCATCTTTAGACCCTCATTTCTGGGTCCAGGAGGGCCAAGGGGCCCCCAAGTCCCCACAAGTCTCCACAGGTGCATTTGCATGGCGGAAAGAAACACGGCACACACAGGACTCTGAGGCCAGTCTTTGCATATACAACACTACCTTGATTTTTTTCTTTTTTATTGATAGTTATTTAAAAATAAGTGAATTTTACTCAAAAATGTTCAATTATTTCTTCATATGTAATCTGAGCTCTCCCTTAAGACAATGCTCTTATGTTTATTTCACTTCAAAGATTGCGTCTTCCACTTATACCGACATTTTTCTTACATATAAAGCAGTACTACATCTTTAAAGAAAATGTGTCTAATTAGGAATCTTTTCACTATAAAGTCATGAAATGGCTGAAACTACTGAGGCATAATAAAATTATCTGGGGAACTTGTTAATTTTTAAAGTATTAATCTTTGTTTATTTTTTCCTATCTGTTTCACTAATAATGTGCCAATTAACTACATTGTTGTAACTCACTGACAATGCAATAATGAAATAATTATGGTGTTCAGAGTGATAGGAGATGATAACAAACAGAGAACAAGTAAATGTAAGGCATGGCCGTCATGTGTCCTTCAGACATCACCTGGGGGTGATACAGGAATGACTGATCTCCACAAACTCTTTGTGAAAAGCCAGAGGAATAGAGGGTGGAGATGTTGGGGTTCATTCACCCTTGGACTTGCCCGAGACGCCGCCCTTCCCCCAGCCCTGGGAATGCGGAAGCAGGCCACAATTCTCTGGGTCCGGAACCAGAAGAACTGGCTTTGCGAACAGCCCCCAAACATTCTCGCCAGCCCATGCGCCCCCAGTCTCTCCCTGGCATGGCGCTTTCAAGTGATGTTAGCTCATGAGGGGGTCACATGGCAAGCTCGTAGCCTATCAGCGTCCTGGCCGGTCAGCCTTCTTCTCTTCCTACCATTAGCCTTTGCCCCTCCCTAATAAATCAGATTGCTCATAAAGAGTCTCCGAGATCTGCGTGCGCCTGGCTTTCTTTACGGGTAAGGAGGGAGGTAAAGCGATCTCCTACGGCCGCGTGCACCTGAGGTCTTTCCTGAGCCCCCCACTCCACCCTCGCCTTACCTGCGGGTCGGGTGACCAGGGAAGAGGGTGAGAAAGGGAGCTGTGAGAAGCATAGCAGAGCCTTGATCCCCGCACTAGGGGAGGCGACCCGAGCCCGACATGGAGAGACAGCTTGGGAGGGCTCACTCTGCGTGGAAGGAGGAAAAGGCGGAGGGAGGGTCCACAATAGATGGGTTACTTTTCCTACCTACACCCATCTGCACTTTCTATAGCGAACTGCATTCAATTAAAGATTTGTTCAGTTCAATATCATCTTAATACTCAGGATAATACTCTATAACTCCCTAGTGTACAATTCTGAAATTCTTGTCAAAAATAATATTTTGATGTCATTCTCATTCAAGCCAAGATGACTAAATTTGAAATGTGGCTACAAAAGCATATTATTTCCAAAGAAGTATAGCACAGCCTTACATTTTAAATGTCAAAGCTGCTATTGGGGGATGGGGTGGGAGGCGCCTAGGAGTGGAGGAATGGTAAGGCTATTTCAAAGTTTGAATGGATTTTGTTTTATTTGTAGATATTTAGACTATATGTAATATTGCAAAGTCTGACTAGGTTTTGCTTTATATACGGTGATATCTTAGTCGTGTTGCTTCTAAGGATCCAAGCCTGGGCACATTATTAAGTAAAAAGGTTTATTTAGGTCTCCGGTACTTTCCTGCCCCATGTCTGTGGGCTTCCTGGCTCTGGCTCGTAGGGTGGGTAATTTCCTGCCCCATGTCTGTGTGCTTCCTGGCTCTGGCTGGCGGGGTGGGTAGTTTCCTGCCCCATGTCTGTGGGCTTCCTGGCTCTGGCTGGCGGGGTGGGTAGTTTCCTGCCCCATGTCTGTGGGCTTCCTGGCTCTGGCTGGCGGGGTGGGTAGTTTCCTGCCCCATGTCTGTGGGCTTCCTGGCTCTGGCTGGCGGGGTGGGTAGTTTCCTGCCCCATGTCTGTGGGCTTCCTGGCTCTGGCTGGCGGGGTGGGTAGTTTCCTGCCCCATGTCTGTGGGCTTCCTGGCTCTGGCTGGTGGGGTGGGGACAGGAGAGATCAGCAGACAGATGATGCATCAGTGGTGGGCAGGACCTGGTCATGCTTTCATAACACCCAGCTACCAGAGGAAGCCACTGCGCACCAAGCAGGCCTGGATCCATCTTAGACGTGTGCCAGCATAGTACACAAGGGTGCGTGGGAGAGAAGGGGCTGCAACCAACATCAGCCCAGCTGCAAGCAGCTGCGCTCTGGAGTCAGGAGGCTTCCACACTGCGCTGAATGGAAATATTCCTCCTGGGTCCAGAGAAAGTGTGTGTATGTGTGTGTGCGTGTGCACACACATGTGCATGTGCTGGTCCTGGGGCCACGTAAGCCCCAGCCCCATGCTGCTGTCTTGTGGTTAAATGGAGATGAGAGCCTCAGGACTTTGCTGCCTGGGCTGGCTTTGAACTCCAGATCTCAGATCTCAGCCTCCTGAGTAGCTAGCATTACAGGCGTGAGCAACAAGACTTCCTGCACTTTCCGAGGCTTTTTTGGTTTTATTTTTTTGTCAGCTCTGTGGATTGAAATCAGGGTCTTGTACTTGCGAGGTAGGCACTCTACACTCGACTCGTGCTGGAAGACACACTCTGTGCTTCACTTTCTTTCTTTCTTTCTTTCTTTCTTTCTTTCTTTCTTTCTTTCTTTCTTTCTTTCTTTCTTTCTCTCTCTCTCTCTCTCTCTTTCTGTCTTTCTTTCTTTCTTTCTTTCTTTCTTTCTTTCTTTCTTTCTTTTTTCTTACTTTTCAGGTAGAGTCTTATATTTTTGTCAAAGGTCAGTCACAGGCATGCACCGTCACACCAGCCGTGTTCACTGAGACTGAGTCTCCCTCACTTTTGGCCTAGGATGGCCTCAAAACCCCATCTTTCCTATAGCTGCCTCCCAGGTAGCTGAGATGATAGAAATCAGCCATCATGCCTGGTCAAAACAAGTCCTCCTGTTTAAAAAAGAAAATATGCTTTTATGTTTATCAATATATGTTAAATACAAAATATAAACATAAATATATATAAATATAAGTATATTTTAAACATATGTGTATTTGATAGTATATCCCTTCCAGAACAGAATTAGAATAAGTAATTTTCACACATCTTAAAAAGCCTAAATAACAGTCACTTTAGTAATTTTACTAAACAGAAAACCAAGTTCTTTCTTTTTCCCATTGTATCCTTAGAAATTAAACATAATTTCTAGCAGAAAGTCTATAGAGTCAGTTCAGCAAAAAAGTAAAGGTAGACATGACTTTTCCCTGGATGAGTCTTCCTAGTTGTGATATCTGATGACAGGGTAATATTTCATAACTTTTGCCTCATTTGAAGCATGAAGATAAACGGCCTGCCTTGTCTCAAAGTTTGTTTGGTGTACTCAATAATTGAATGCACTGTATACCCAAACCCTGTACACGTTAGATCATATTATTATCATAGGAACTATTGTCAGATTAAGCATAATTGTTTATATATACATAAAATATCAAGTCTGAGCCAAGAGATTGATGAGATTGTTGACCACTATGGAGTCACTTGAGTAGATGGCATGTTCAACTACAGTTGCAGTGAAATCTCACATTTCTTAGGACCCACCTTCATATGCGAGTTTGTACTTTTAGTGATTTTTGTGTGTGTGCAGCAGATCAAACCAAGTATGGTTGAAACTAGATAAATGACATTTCATGAAATCACAAAATGTGCCTTTAAACTGGATAATGGCTTGATGGCATTTTAATTAGCTATCTGATAAATGAACAGATGTACCCCACCAAGCTTGCCTAATTCACCTACTCTCATCCACTGCAGTCCTTTCCCAGACCTTGTAATGCTCCTGACAGGAACAGTGCTAACACGTCATTCTGCTTTTTTTCTGGCTGATCATTTGCAATAGCTTTTCAAAACAATGCAATTTTAAACCTGTCAATAAAATGTACATTTTCCTTAGTCAGTACAGAAGGACAGTAAGTACACACAAGAGGTTTGTCAGCACAGTGACCTGGCAAATGATATTTTGCTGCTTCATTCCCACGTACACACAATTCAGAATAGTAAGTAGACTCTCGATGGCCTAGCTTATTTTATGATTCCTCTAGTAAGCATTTTAATTAACAAGCCCATGGAGCTATTGGCTTTAGAGTCACATTCTGAGAGGGATTTCATGCTTTGTAATCTTGCTACTATGTGTCCCCTGATTGTATGACCTCAAATACCAAGTGATCTCCGTATAGCATTTGATATTCATCCTTACTGCATTCTTTAGTTTTATATTTCGTCAGTACTAACTTGGTCAGCGGGTTCACTGGATTGGTGCTCTACCGCTAATGCCATGCCCCCAGCCTGGTTTTCTGTTGGTTAATTGGAAAGAGACCTTGTGGACATCTCTGTCCAGGCTGGCTTTGAGCTGTGATTCTTTAGGTTTTAGAGGCCTGAGTAGCTAGGATTAAGATGAGCCATGGGTACCTGTTGTGTGTGTTCAATTTTATTTCACATCTTTTAGTCATGGTCTCACTGGATCGCCCAAAGTGTTCTTATTCTCAGAATCCTCTGCCTCAACCTCCAAGTGCTATCACTACAAATATTTACCAACACTTTTGACCTAAAGCTGATTTTTTTTTCCATATCCAATATTAGGTCACTAAGCCAATTTCCTCACTGAGTTTTTTATAATCAGTGCAGGTAAATATACTATTTAACCCTGTAAGCATTTTATTCATGAGATTATGTGCCATGTTGGCATGCTTGGTTTCTTCAATTTTCTCTCCGTCTTCTCCCTTAATGGAAATGCAAATTAGAAGTCTCAGGTACAATAGAAACTTACGAAGAAGATGTAATAGCAGGAGTTCTACCTTTGGCAAATACACGTGCTTTTAAGGTACCTCTCTTTCCCTTCTCTGAAAAAGTAGACTCCCCAAGGAAGTTTTCCTACATAGGATGCAAGCACAGAATTGTTCTTTCTGAACATGGAAAGTGAGGAGGAAGGGCATTTGTTCAAAGCTAAACCTCGGGTTTTCATAGCTCAGTAAGTTGGGGAGTTCTCAGGCAATCCTCTCTATTATATGAGAGAAGAACGGGTTGGGGTAGAAGAGCTTCCAATAGCCAGGATGATGTTTGCTCTCCGCAAGGACAGCAAGGACAGCAAGGACAGGCACGTGCTGATGACGGGCTTCTTGTGGTTTTGCTGGGGCAGTAGGAGGTGGGTGGTGGGCAGGACACAGGCGGTGGGCAGGACACGGCCCCCCGGCCCCCCAGGCTCCTGCTGGCCCAAGTGACAGCCCGCAGTGCCACCCTGAGTGAGGCAGACCATGAGTTCATATTCAACAGAGTTTTGTAAAGCTACTTTTGAATTTCTTTGAAATTCAACCTCAACAAAAGTCAGCCTTCTTTGAATTTTGTCTTTATTATTTCCTCAGTTTCTGGGGCTTGGCCTGTCAAGAGATTTAATGTGGGGATTCTGTGTGCTCCTGGTAGATGCACACTGAATATGGTGTGTATATAGCAGGAGAGTACTGGGAACAAGTGTGTGTTTTCTGCACAGAGCTGGTGTACTAGTGGGGTAGATGGTCAGCACTTGATTCTTGTAGAGCAATACAACTGTGTTTGATTTCAATGTAGACAGGGAATGATTTCGATAATGTTGGGTAGCACTTGTAGACACTTTTTGGAGACCAAAAGACTGAGTTATAAGGAATTTATAAGACATTTGAGGTGATGCTGCACCACAGCTGAGAGTTAAATAGACACCCATTGATTCTCTCCCTAAGATCAGAAAAATCCAGGCAGAAAAGGTGAGACAAGAAGTGGTTGTGAATTTGAGAACAGCTGCTGGGTACCTGGGCACCAGCTGGTAAACCCAGATACTCATCTGGCTGAGATTCAAAGTTTGAAGCCAGCCCAGGGAGAAATTTCATGAGATTTTCATCACCCAAATAATCAACAAAAGGCTAGACTCAAGGGGTAGAGTGCCAGTATGAGATCCTGAGTTTAAGTCTCTGTATCATCAAAGAAGAAAGAGAGAGAGAAAGAGAGAGAGAGAGAGAGAGAGAGAGAGAGAGAGAGAGAGAGAGCGAGCACTGTTTCTTTGTAGACCAGAGAGGTGACTACTTGTGGCTCTCTCCATCCTGACAACTTTCCTGTGGTGCAGAAAATAAAATAAAAATAATAATAAATAAGCATAAGCAAACAGAGAGCAAGCCTGGCAGATGGTTTGTGCAGAGAAATAGGCAGCGGTTGGCTGGCAGCTGGCCAGTAGCAGATAGAGACATGTCTACATGTGTGCTTTTCAGAACAGGCTCTCTAACCGCATGCTCTCCTGCCCCGTGAGGCCTTTGCCTGTGGGGGGAGGGGGGGCAGTAGTGGCATGGAATGTTACAAGGACCCCCGTGGATGGCAGTGGCCCCAGACATCCTGGCACACCACACCGTGACCCTGCTTTCCTGAGCCAGAAAACCTAGAAGGTTGTCCAAGGGTGTTTTTCCTTTCAACAACGAACTTCAGGTCTTCCTCTAGGTTTGCGAATTTCATGATAGCGATTTAAAATTGTCTGGAAGTCATGATTGTTGCTACCATTGTTGACTTATCTTGGTCTTTTAGAAAATAAGGACACTAGTGAAGAAATGTGTGGAAATCAGGCCATGAGGAATGGAAACAGTAAAGGGTATTTGGCATCGGTGACTGTACCAAGACACCACAGAAACCACATGAAGAACTCCTGCATTGTCTGGGGGGAAAGCACATATCTACCTAGTCTTTAGGTAGAAAAAAAAAAAGCTGAAGTGAAAGCCTACTCTCTAATTACCCAAAGCTACGTGCTTGCGGAGAAGACTGCTCCAGGTCAGGGTGCCTCCTACGCAAGAGCACTGCAGAGAAGATCCAGTCAATCATCTTTTAATGAGTGCGACTCTGAGTTAGACTCATCATCAGCAATCCCTCTGCAGAGACAGAAATCAGTCTTTCTCAAGAGATGTAGGATGCATGGGTAGAAAAATGGCATAATCTTCAAACAAACTTAAAAGTAGTTTTCATGGATTTCTTTCCTCTTTGCATTGGAAATGTAAGGGTAAGGAAGCCATCACAGATAACTGTTGGTAAGGGAAATGGAGAAGCTGAGACACTGTGGTCCACTGTTTCGGCGATCAATCATAACACCCCCGTTAGGTGGTAACAAGAAGGGAAGCAAGCCCACAAACCAGAATTCTGGTCATGATATTCCATGATGTACCGTGTTGCAGGTGGTTCATTTAGTCCTAGGTCTCTTAGAAAATGAGAGGTACACTTATATTCAAGGCGAAGTGGAATTATCTATGAGATTGGGGCTAATCATCTTGAGTCATGATCACCTCAGCTGTTGTAGCCTGGCACAGGAGTCTGTCGCAGACACAGAGCCCCCAAAGTGCCATGCAGAGGGCAATCAGACCCCATCGCCACGCCTGAGTGCTGCTGACATTCTTTCTGCAGCCTTCAGTGTATCTTCCAAGTTCTGAGGCAGATCAGATGCAAACCAGGGAAAGTGAGATGTTGCCGTGTCTCGTGGGTTATAAAGCTCCGGAGGCCATACTAGGCAGGGTGGGTGCGGGATGCTGGAGCTTCCAGGCCTGTGCGGTGAGTGACAGCCTGCATCAGGGGCCTGAGCGCAGCACAGGGCCGTGGGGGCATGCTCTCCTTCCTCCCGCCAGTGCCCGGGATGTTGGCTACACCAGCCAGCGACATGCAGAGATGTCATCCACGTCCATGCCAAGGTTCTTAAAGCACCAGTTGAATTTCCTTAACAGACTACTGCTATCACTGATTAGTCATTTTTATGCCCTTCATGAGTTGATCAGTGTTATCTGTTATCAATGCTGTTGTGCAAAGCTCTTCATTATTAATTACTTTTGTTTCATTTGATAGTCTTTTGTTTTCAGCTTCTTTTCTTGGCTATTCTTATTTTTTTATTTTTATTTATTGTGGGTTTAGGAAATAAGGTGGTCTTTTGCCATTAAATGTATCATTTAATATAATATCATGAGATAAAATATACATATATAATATAGCCAAAGTTTTTATATAGATATTCTTATCAGTTTAATATTTTTAATTAGTTAATTTGTTCATGTTTGTGCCACTCCCGGGGCTTGAATTCAGGGCCTGGGTGCCATCCCTGTGATTTCTTGCTCATCTAGTGCCACAGTTCTATTTCCAGATGGTTCATTGGAGATAAGAGTCACATGGACTTTCCTGCCCTGGTTGACTTCAAACTCTGTGACCCTCAGATCTCAGCTTCCTGAGTAGCTAGGAGTCCAGGAGTGGGCCACTGGCACCCACTGTAGTAATTTCATTTTAATTTTTGTTTGTTGTATAATTTTTTTCTATCATGAATTGGTCTGAGACACTGGCAGAAGCTTCTTAGGTGTCCATTGAAGTGGCCACTACGCTAGCTGGCTTTGTTTACCAAGTTGTATTGTATCTGTGGAATAAATAAGTGACTTTAAGGGGAATAGTCATAAATTCCCGAGTGCTCTGTAGAATCTACCAGCTAGGACCTCTGAGTGGCAGTTTTGTTCACAGATAGAGAATTCACTCTTCTCCTTTGCCTCCATGCCCTGCCTTGCTCATGTGACATCTCTCAAAGATTCCTGGAAGCAGTTTTACGCACATCATACTTTAAGATAATGCCTCTTCTCAGAATTGTGAGACCACCCGAGGTGGTAATAGCCACTGTCCTTATTTAAGACATTTATAACCAGATTTTCTGATGTTTCTTTTAGTGATTGTCTTTTGTTTTCCTTAAATTTTTGGTTTACATCAAGCAAGAAACCGTTGTGTTGTGTTGCTTTATTGGAAATTGACATTAGAAATGTATATGCTATGCTAGAAATTGTCCTCCAGGTGAATGCTTCTGTCTGGTCCAGTTTTATGGATAAACATGTCGTGTGTGTGTGTGTGTGTGTGTGTGTGTGTGTGTGTGTGCATTTAGTATGTGCATGCTTCTTTATGCATTGGTAAATATTTCTGTACATAGACATCTACAGCCATAGAGAATCAGAACTAATTTCAAAGACATGAAATATGGAAACATTTTAATTTAGAACCATCATGTTCCATACTTTATATAAAAATTAATAGAATGGTGAAACTTTAAAGTTGGGAACACAACACATAACGATTGAAGTTCAGACAATAAGAATCATCAGTATGTGAAATACAATAAGATAAAAAGTTTAATTGATTTTATTTAAAGAATCTGATGAATATAGATAGTCTTGATTTTTCTAGGTGGAACAGTGGGTTGTTGAGAAGCTAAGCTGTAAAGAACATGAATTTTAAGGAGATTTCTTTGCTTGTCTTTTGTATGTATCTCCCTTGACTTCAGAGGAATGTGGAAAGCTCAGGTGTGGGAAGAGCTGGGTTCAGAGCACAGGGTGTGTTTCCTGTCAGCCAAGGAAGGACAAGAGCATGAAAATGCAGACTCAGGAAGGAGAAAGAGTTCTCAATGAAAAATGGTCTCTATCTTTTAATTTTGTTTGGTTAAGAGCTACATGAATATTATCAATTTTATTATTTTCCATTATATTGATTAATTCTACCCATGATTTCTGTTGAAATATATCTGACAAAAGTATTTGAGGCCATCACCTTGACAATAAATAAATTTACTAAAAAAAAAAAAATTTCTGGGCTGGGAATGTGGCCTAGTGGCAAGAGTGTTGCCTCATGTATATGAAGCCCTAGGTTTGATTCCTCAGCACCACATATATAGAAAATGGCCAGAAGTGATGCTGTGGCTCAAGTGGCAGAGTGCTAATCTTGAGCATAAAGAAGCCAGGGACAGTGCTCAGGCCCTGATTTCAAGCTCCAGGACTGGAAAAAATATAAAGTGTTATATATTCACAATAATTTAAAACAAAAAGATTTCCAGGCTGAGTGCCAGTGGCTCATGCCTATAATACTAGCTACTCGGGAGACTGAGATCTGGGGAATCATGATTTGAAGCAAGCCTAGGCAGGAAAGTCCATGAGGTGCTTATCTCCAATCAACTACCAGAAAACTGGAAGTGGCGCTGTGGCTCAAGTGGTAGAGTGCTAGCCTTGAGCTGAAGAGCTCAGGGACAGCGACCAGTCCCAGAGTTCAAGCCCCACTGCCAAAGAAAAAAAAAAGGTCAGTGGCAAACATTTGTAGAACTTGGAAAAATGATCCAAAGTAAAGTGTGTGCATGTTTACCTGAATTAGGGAAGGGAAGGGGATTGTCAGAATGATGAGACAAAGGATAAGGGGTGAACCAGTGCAACGTCAATAGTTACAAGGCAATATGTCGGAAATTAACGGTACAACCTGGGAGTGAGGAGGGGGAGGGAAGTGGGAGAAAAATGAGAGAGGGAGTGATGACAAGTGTGACCAGAAACATACTCACTACTTTACGTACGTCACTGTCACCCCTCTGTACATCACCTTGACAATAAAATTAAAACTTTCTGATAGAAAAAAATATGTAAGGCAATATCATGACACTTTGATAAGATGTGGATGTGAAGTGGATCCCCATAGCAGCCACCTTACGTAATTACAATGATTTTGTTTGTATTTGATAGGGACAATTAACCCGAGTCCTCACAGATTTCAAATACACAATAAAACATTATCAGATATCCCCAAGATAAATATTAGGTTATTTACTGGATACACTGAGTGTTTGAATATCTGGTCAGCATTCTCTGCTGCTCCTGCCCCTTGGCTGCGGGCCCTGCCTTCCTGCTGGGACTTTGGAGTCTGACCCTCTGGGTTTCCCAGGTGAGAACCAGCACTCTGACCCTGCCCTGTCTCAGTGGAGTAAAAAGAAGTCAGATGAGAGGACAAGGCCATGATTTCGGTCTATGACAGCGTCTCCCACACACAGAGTTTGACAATTGTGTGCCCAAGGTGTGTGTGTGGAGTGAGCTCTGCCCTTATTCATTCATCTTTTGCTGGACGCGTGTTTATCCACCTGGGTGTTGTGAAGAAACGCAAATACTTCCATGAGCCACCATGGCCTTGTCTTGGAGCAGACTGACGTGCAGTGCTTGCGTCACAGGCCTTCTTGTTCTCAGTCTTTGAGACTGCTCCATTCTGTTGCATGCAGGAGATTGACTGGCAACTCTGTGACATCATTCCAGTACTTGCTATCTTTTGCTATTTGGAGCATTTGCTTTTCAGTCATTTTTTTCTCAAGTTCTAAAAATTAAAGAAAAACGAGCAGCAAACAACCAACCACAAGGTAAAGCCGTGCAGGATTCCCCGAGGGCCCTTGGGTCCTGAGCGTCATTCCTCTCAGCAGGCCTGGTGCAGGCATGCCGTAGATGCTCAGAGCCTGACTGGATGTGTGGAAGAGCCACCTGTACCACACACTACCTACACCACCACCTCTAGTTGATGGCACCTGTCTGGGGATTACTTGAGAACAGAGGACTCAGGATGGACATGGCTAAACCAGCATACGGAATTGTCAAATGATTGTTTTAAATTAAACTCACTCAAGCCCCTTCATGAATTTAATAGAATGTATGGCCAGAGTTCTAAAGCCCGGCTTGTGCGGTAAAATAGAATTCTGACTTCTTTTACCATTATTATCAATGAAGGCCAACTTCCTTTATCTTGATCAGCAGCAGGTCTGCTCATGGACGATTTGGCACAATTTTCATCTTTGCAGAAGTATCATCTCCTCATGACATCTCTAAATGCCCCTCAGATGTTTCCAACAGGTGACAAATGGTTGTGGTGATGGCACAAATTCTCACTTGTCTTCAAGCCTCCACTGTGTTGTATCAATGATCCTTGACTCACAGAACAGTTAGAAAGCTTTCCCGGACTTTCTGTGCTAGGCTGGAGAGAGAGAGAGTACCTGGGCCATCTGGAGTTAGTTTGCAGGACAAAATGAGATAAAGGAGGGAGAGCTTGCCTTCTTAAAAAGAAGCTAAATTGAAAAGGCAAAGGTTGATAGAAGTTGTAGGAAAATAAAAGGTTTGTTGGAGAGTTTGGGAGGCAGGCTGTATAATCCGTCCCCTCCAGCCTTTCATTCTAATCTGGATTCTGCAGGAAGAGGGGTGGGGTCTTTGGGATCCTCGATTCAGCTCCACATGGAACAGGAAACATGGGTCTCATCTTTCTGGGTCTGTTTTATTTCGTTCATTATGATTGATATTTCCTGGACCAAAATATAACCTTTCATGGAAACACACAAATAAGAGTATATGAATGCAAGCCACACTGATTAAAATACAGTATATATGGGTATGAAACTCCTTGAAACAAATTCTTTGCAGAATAAACAGCTTAGCAAAATCAATAGCAGGAAGTTGAACAGGTGGTAGTGGGAGGGAGATGGATAAATGGAAGAGGTAAAGGGACAAATAGGCTGAATCTCAAGGAATATGTAGAAGGGGGAGGAACTTGACAGGATGCGGCAGGAGAGGATGGAGCCTGGGAGATGCAGACAGGAAGAAGGCACTGACTGACTCTCTTGAAGCACTGGACACACACAACGGGCATGTTCAATCATGATGCTTCTTGAGAAACCTTTGATTAAATAAAAAATAAAGATGCCAAATTCTGAATCCAAGCCATTCCACTGAAATCCTCCTCTATTATTCTGTCCTTGTTCTGTTCACAAACTATGAGAAGCAAGCAACCTTATTTGAAAAGGACTTTATCTCCACACACAGTGGTTCACTCCTGTAATCCTAATTACTCAGGAGACTGAGATATGAGGATCACAGTTCGAAGCCAATTCCAGGAAGGAAAGTCTAGGAGACAGTTATCTCCAAGTAATCACCAAAAAATCCAGAAATGAAGGTGTGACTTAAGTGGTAGAACACCAGCCTTAAGGAGAAAAGCTCAAGGACAACTACCAAGAGCCTGTGTTCAAGCCCCAAGACCAGGAAACAAAAAACAAACATTTATATTTTACCTGTAGAGATAATAACTTGTGATAGTAAGATGCTTTGTTAATTAAAAAGTGATGAGTTTGTTTTAATAAATATACTTTCAAAAGGTATATTCTTGAACATGTAAACATACACATGAATGTACAATCATATACTTATAAGCATGTAAGCATATATATTCATGGAATATTAATGCTGATAAGAACAAGTTGTCATTGATAAATTAGAACCCATAGAAGTAAAATGTTCTAATGCCTTAATATCTTTTAAAAACTTTTAAGGTTTTTACACCATTAAGAAACATATTTTTTCCAAGTACTCAAGTACTCTGTTCCTCACCATTTAAAGAAAGAAAACGAGTTCTTTAAAATCTCATTGATTGCTCTCCAAAAAATCTGCAGATCACTGAGTCCTACTTTGATAAAATGTGCACTTCCACAAAGGCTGGCCTGTCAGGTTATTAATAGTCTGACAGCTTAAAACTGGTTTTCTCCCCTCATACTTGATAAGGAATCCAACAAATAAAACTCACAAGCTGGAGGTCAAACCCATCCAATGTAACAAAAAGAGCAGTGCAGTTTCAGTGCGAGCCATCATGCATTGACTTACGTAGTGTCCTAGAAAGAGCTACAGAGAAATTAGATTGCTCACACTGAGTTTCCACCTCACCCCGGGAAGAGTGTCCATTATCAAGAAAGCTAATAACAGATGCTAGCGGGGATGTGGCCAATAGGGAACACTACTACACTGTTGGTAGGAGTGTAAACTTGTTCAACCACTCTGGAAAGCAGTGTGCAGGATCCACAAAAGGCTAAACATAGAGCTCCCCTATGACCCCGCAACCCCACATTTGGGCATTTACCCAAAGGATTACAAGCAAGATCTTACTAAAGCTACCAGCACAACTATGGAAATTGCAGCACAATTTGCAATCGTTAAAATATGGAACCAACCCAGATGCCCCTCAGTAGACAAATGGATCAGGAAAATGTGGAATATGTCTCTATCAGAGAGAATGATACTGCCCCATTTGTAAGGAAATGGAAGGACTTGGGAAAAAATCATACTAAGTGAAGTGAGCCAGACCCAAAGAAACATGGACTCTGTGGTTTCCCTCACTAGGAATAATCAGTACATGTCTAGGAAAGTCCTAGCAGAAGATCACAGTAGCTCAATAGCTATGCCCTTATGAACACATAAGATGGTGATAAGCAAGATCAACTCTAAGTCATGGAAATAAGTGATTTATCATTGTTGTTTTTATTTTCAATGTACTATGTGAAATTATGCCATTTTCTATTTTCTTTTTCCCCATGGTTTTACTCCTGATGTCACTGTTATGGATTTTTTTTTTTTTTTGGCCAGTCCTGGGCCTTGGACTCAGGGCCTGAGCACCTTCCCTGCCTTCTTCCCGCTCAAGGCTAGCACTCTGCCACCTGAGCCACAGCGCCCTTACTGGCCGTTTTCCATATATGCGGTGCTGGGGAATTGAACCGAGAGCTTCATGTATAGGAGGCAAGTGCTCTTGCCACTAGGCCATATTCCCAGCCCACTGTTATGGATTTTTGATACCCTGGATATTGTATATATATTTATTGGAACTAGGGAAGGGAAAGGGAACATCAAAGTGGAGAGACAAAGGATAAAAGGTGAACCAATGCAGCAGCAATACTTAAAAAACTATATGCTGTAAACCAACTGTAAACTCATGGGGAAGGGAGGGATTGGGGAAGGGGGAAAACGGGAGCAAAATGAGGGAGGAGATAAAAAATTGGATAAGAAATATACTCACTGCTTTATGTATGACACTGTTTACTCTTCTGTACATCACTTTAACGATAATTTAATTAACTAAAATTGTATTATTCTTGGAGCATTGATTGGTATAGTTGCTATAGAACTTCCGTCATTATTGCAGTTTTAACTGGATGTCATGGTACTTTTCCACGAGCTGTCCATTCAGATACCATACTTATGTGGCATATTTGTTTAAAGAACAATTCTTGAGTAGATATGAACTATGAGACTAAAAAGCTCATGAGAAGCCAGTAATGGTGGTACATACCTGTAGTTCTAGCTACTCAGGAGGTTGACATCTGAGGATCCTGGTTTAAGCTCAGCCTAGACAGACAAATCTTAGAGGGTTTTATCCCCAATTAACTAATCAGAAAAAGCCAGAAGTGGCTATGTGCCTCAATTAGTGGAGCACCGGTCCTGAGCAAGAAAACATAATCCAAAACCTGAAAAGAGGCTATAGGAGAAATGATTTAATATATTATCAGACATCCTTTTATACACACACTTGAATGAAATGTATATGTACATTCACATATAATAATTGAATGAATTATTTGTATATTATCAAATGTACTTTTATTTATTTTTAAAAAGTTAAACAAGTACAAATATGCATTATGCTGGGGGGAGCTGCCCCCCCCCACAGTGGGTCTTCCCCTTAGGGGTGCACCTCAAGAGGCTGACCCCTCAGTGTGCTGTGCCAACCTCTTAGGTGCTTTTGAATCAAATCCAGTTGACAGCTGAGACTGGACACGAACACTCTGGAGTGCAGCTGTCTTTCCTCTGCAGACTCAGGGGTGGTTTCTTGTGCACAGCACAGCGGACTCTGCTCTGGAATGCGGAAGGGACTTGGCGGCAGGGCTCCCCGCCCAGTGCCCAGGGAGTCAGCTCCTGGTGTTCACCTTGGCTGGGAGGCCATTCATGGAACATCTGTGGGTGTGCCGTGGGCTGATTTTTGTTGTTACTGTTTCCAGTCCTAGGGCTTGAACTCAGGGTCTAGGTGCTGTCCCTGAGCTCTTTGTGTTCAAGGCTAGCGCTCTACCTCTTGAGCTACAGGGCCACTTCGGCTTTTTTTTTTTGCCCATCCTGGGGCTTGAACTCAGGGCCTGAGCACTGTCCCTGGCTTCTTTTTGCTCAAGGCCAGCACTCTACCACTTGAGCCGCAGCACCACTTCCGGCTTTTTCTGTATTTGTGGTGCTGAGGAATTGAACCCAGGGCTTCATGAATACAAGGCAAGCACTTTACCACTAGGCCATATTCCCAGCTCCACTTCTGGCTTTTTTGAGAAGTTTACTGGAGATAAGAGTCTCTTGGGGAGCTTTTCTGCCCCAACTGGCTTCAAATCATGATCCTCAGAACTCAGCTTCTTGAGTAGCTAGGATTTCAGGTGTGAGTCACCGGTGCCTAAATTTGGACTAATTATTTTAAGCAACTGATTTTCATTTCCAAATCTTTCAAGCAACCTCAACATTTAAAGTAGTTTTTTGTACATATTTTTGTAAGTTCCTGAAAGAAAGGCAGCATTTAAAATAGGTACATTTTTATGTGTTCAGTTCTACATGAGAATATTTGTCTTGTTTTATTTCCACGGTGTAAACATATTTTGTTAAAATATTATTAATTACATTGCATAAACTCATGGTCTTTTCTTATATTTCTTTTTGCATCCTTCTGCTATCTTTCTGTTGCTTTGGATTTTTCTTCATGTCTCCTGTAGAACCGACCATCTGAAATGTCTTGAATTGTTGGTGTTAGTTAGAGTAATCTCTGTTGGTGATGTCTCATGTGACAATTCTCAGCTGGGGATTGTCCACTTTTGTAAAAGCGTTTCTAATGTGAGGCCCGATAACACATGCACGGCTCCCATTTGCTCCAGAGGGATTCTTCTCAGTGCTAGAGGGAACTGAGGCTAGCAGTCAGCACTTTGGGAGCTAATCAGGAAAGGATTTCTCTATGCTCTGTGTACACACTCGAGACTTTTCCTCCTCACTCATCCAGATGAACCTTCACAAATTTTAGGACCTCCCTTCAAACCTCACTAACAAGCTTCCTGCCTCCTAGCCCTGGTGCAAGGCAAGCCCACCCTGGGTTGCCAATGTGGGGGTAATATGTCCTCGCTGTGAATATTTTGCACAGTCTTTCCAGCAGGGCCTGTTTTCCTCCTTAATGGTCTTACAATTAATTAGCTGAGTAAAAGTACAGTAAGAATTTAGAGGTGACCAGTGCAGCTGAGTGAAACTGCCTTATGTGTGTAATTCTATTTCAATATCTGGAAATGGTCTACCATCATGATTAGAGATGCCGAATTCAGCATTACTCCTTCTTCTGGTACAAACTATGAGGCCGATAAGGAAAATGTAGACAGCTCCCATGGTTCCTGCTCTTCCTTTTTAGCCACCCTGCACTGTCATCTGCCCCACTGGGCTTGCCAGCAGATACACAGCACAGGACTGGGCCCTTGTGGGAACCTGCAGCCACAGAGGTGACTCTGGCGGAGAATCCTGCAAGCTCCAGACATGGGCCTCATAGCGACCGAACAGCAGTGTATCATCACTTGCTGTTTACTTCACTGTAGTACATGGGTATTCTGTAATAAAACGTAAACGATGACCTTCATAAAGACGTTGTTTAAGAAGCTGCCAATGCAAAATTAAGATGTGCTCAGTAAATTGACGTTGCTCGGTGTCACATGCAGTAATGACTCCTTCACACACAGCAGCACAAGAGACCCTGGTAAATAAAGGGTTATCAACTAAACCAGACAGAAGCATTTGAGGAAGACTGCAAATTCAGGAATAGGACTCATTTCATAGGCAAGAGCCATTTCTAGGGCCATCAGAAGCCTGATGGGTTACTTTTGAGGGCGATGGTCAATTGTCATGAAAGTGTAATTTCCCATAACAAACCTACCATTCTCTCTGAATATATATATATATATATACATACTGAGATATGATAAAATGGTGTTCCACGCATGTTGACAAGACAAAAATGTAATTACTTTTGTTCAAATTTTCAATTTGATCTTAGATAGGGGCTCATAATTGAACAAATGCAGATAAAACTATTTCACAAGAATATCCTTGCTCACATTGTTGGTGACTACAATGAAATCAGTAAGCTTTGTGACACGAACACACAATAGCACTATCACACCACTCCATGGCATTTCACAAAGACTGTGAGAGGAATTGTGAGCGAACAGGGTTCACCTTCCATGATGGCCAGCAGTGGTTCTCATAACTAATCCTGGCTATTCAGGAAGCTGAGATCTGAAGATTCTGATTTGAAGACGGACTGGCAGGGAAGTACCTGAGATCAAGGTGTAGTTGTGGTACAAGTGATAGAGCACCAGACCTGAGTGAACAAAGCCAACTGACATTGCAAGGGCCTGAGTTCAAGTCTCAGTATTGGCAAACACACATACACACCCACATACACACACAACTGCACACAGAGAAAGAGATTTGTAAACCATGATAAAAATCTGCTTAAGTCTAATCTAGAACTACGATCAATTTAAACTAATGACAGCTCATAGGCAGTTATTTAAACACTTTAAAACAAGGTGGAAAAGCCATAAGCTTAAAAAAATTCAGTATGAGATTTAAGAAAAACACTGCATTGGGCAGTTGGAAAAACCATGTTTTCCTATTTAATAAGTTGAGAAGTCTTGGGAGCAATGAGAAGGAGGGAAAGTGGGAGAAAATAAGGGAGAGGGTAAAAATGTTCAACAAGAAATGTACTAATTCCTTACTTATGTAACTGTAACCCCTCTAACATCACCTTTACAGTGAGACAAAATAATGAAAAGGTCAGTTGAGATGTCTTTAGAGAGGCTGTAGCTCTGCTCTTGAAGAATCACGAGGGACACAAACCAACACCAGCAGTTCAGGGTCACTGTCATTGCGCTCACTTGCAGTTTGACTGTGTGTAACCATCTCCAGATGCAAACTTTCAGACCCAGAAGTATCTATTTATGTCTGTCTCGTATGTGTCTCCTGGGCTTGTTTAGGCCTCATTTCAAAAGACACATCCATAAGAAACTTCCATGAGCCCTCTATTCTTCCTCTAGACACTCACTACATGGTTACTCTTTTAAAGATGTTTCACTGGACTCTTGCTGATGTTCATGAGCCATCATCTCTCCCACGTTGACTCCCTCTTCTACTCCCCCAGTTTGTTTGAGTAGGGCATACTGTATTTGTGCATTTGTTTGTTCACCCAGCACACATCTTTCTTTCCTGTGCTGGCCCCACGGCTTGCGCTCGGACCTCACCTCCTCCTGGGCTTGTGGGTTCTAGGTCGATCGTGTGACAGTGTGGCAAAGCCTCCGCCTAGGGCCTTGGTGGTTCACAGGAGGTGAGTGTCTTCTCCACGTTTGTGTCCTGAGTAGCTGGGAGCGCAGGTGTGCGCTACTGGCGCCCTGCTCACAAGCACCTTACACACGCACCAGCGGAGGTGGCGTGTCAGGGTTACAATAATGCCCTGTGGATTTCCTGTTTCCACGGGGACAGAGCTCATTCACAGCAGTGAGGTTGAAAGTGAGCAGGAGGGGTGGACTGGGTGGCTGCCCATTTCCCGCCCCGGTTCTATACCATTCTTAGGACCATTTGTTGACCTCAGGCAGCTTTCCCAGGGCCCAGCGTTGGCCTGATGGCTGTCTGGGCTCCGGAGCCCCAGTCCCCAGGTCCGTGGGCCTGGCAGGAGCCAGAGCCAATGGGCTAGGGTGAGCGGCAGGAGGAGGGGGCCGCGGGGTCTCACCGCAGCTGGCACTGGCGCCACGCTGCTCTCCTCGGGATCCACGCGCTGTGGAGCTGAGCGCTGCGCCCCAAGGTGTCAGCTGTGCAGGGCGGACGGGGGGGAGGACATGGGGCGTGGGGGGGGGGGGGCGATGGAGGGCAGAGGAGGACGCGGGGGGTGGGGGCGGGGGGGGCAGGGGAGGTCGTGGGGCATCGGGGCGGGGGGGCAGGGGAGGACGCGGGGTGTGGGGTAGGGGGGGCAGGGGAGGACGCGGGGCATGGGGAGGTGGGGAGGCAAGGGAGGACTCGGGGCATCGGGGCAGGGGGGCAGGGGAGGACGTGGAGCGTGGGTGCGGTGGGGGGGTAGGGGAGGACGCAGGGCATCAGGGCGGTGGGGGGGTGGGGAGGCAGGGTAGGAGGCGGTGGGGGGGTCAGGGGAGGTCGATGGGCATCAGGGCGGTGGGGGGGGTGGGGAGGCAGGGGAGGAGGCGGTGGGGGGGTCAGGGGAGGTCGATGGGCATCGAGGCGGTGGGGGGGGGGCAGGGGAGGACGCTGAGCATCGGGGGCCAGGGGAGGACGCAGGGCGTGGGGGCGGTGGGGGGACCATGGGGACAGAGGGCGGCAGGGGACGGGAGGGCGTCGTCCCCACCCCAGCCGGAGCATGGAGGCGCGGAGGCAGGGAGCAATCACCACGGGAGGGCGGTGAGGATGAGGCCCTGACGCCACAGGGCCCGCGCCAGGTCCTCGCGTCCCCACAGCCTGCTCTCCGGGAAGGCGGCCCCGGGGGCTCGGGGGCGGGGAGGGGCGGCCGCAAGGGCGGGGACGGGCCTCGCGGAGGAGCCGGGCCCCGCCCCTGGCCAGCCGCCATCCGACCCGCCCAGCCCCATACCGGCTCCTCCTTGTCGTCCAAAGCCCTGCTCCACCTCCACTGCACCTGCCTGCACGGTGAGCATGGCCGACGCCCCTCCACACCAGCACCCAGGACCCGGGACCTGGCGCCTAACGACAGGCCAGGCCCGTCCTGCATCCAGAGCTGGCAGCGGAGCAGGAGGAGGAAGATCGCCGGGCCGGGGGGGGGGCGGGGGGGGGAAGGCGGTGTCATGGTCACGCAGGAGCTTCATAAAGCAATGGCGTCTGTCTTCTGCATGTCTGTGATTTCCCTGCTTGATAGAAACAGGAATGGCGACCATGGACGGAAGGCGCTCATCCTTTGTGAAATGATTGACCCCATGGAATCCATCGCTTTCCCCGGCGCTGTGTGACAGGGAGACCCCGTCCCCCTCTCAGGTGACCTCGAGTCGGGGGCCTGAGCTGTTGTCTCGGGGCTGATCATGAGCACTCCAGTCAACAGCAGGCCCTTCCACCCACCTCCGCGCAGCCCTTCCTTTCCCTGCTCCTCCTCTTTCCCGATTTTTAAAGCTCCATAGGAAAGTGAGGTCGTGCCGCATTTGTCTTTCTGTGTCCGGCTTTCTTCAATGAACCTGAAGCTACTATGGCCCACGTTTCATGGTTCAAGATGGTCATGGAGACTATCACCTGTCTCACATTTAGTTATGGAAAAGAAAACTTACAGACGTTAATGAATATATTTCATATTGAATACTGAGAGGAAGAAAAACAAGTGAAGCACCAATAGATTTTCCTCACATTATGTTAGTAAGATGGAATACTTTACTTCAACAACAAAAAAAATGTTGGTTTTATAAGAGGAAACCCATTATCTTAAGAAATCACATTAACGGAGGGTTAAAATGCAGAATACATGAGAAAAGTGAAAAAAGTTAATAGGTTTATGAGTAGAAAGAAACTTATAATTTAACATTAACTGCTTAAGTTGACTTTAGAAGACAAAATACCTTAGCGATTTGCATTAAGAATGTTGTCATTTTATCTTTCAGATACACTCTTAAAAGTTCAACTTTCAAGTGAAGTTATGATGATTAATTTTAGATTTTTAAAATTTTCACATTTCATGCTGTAAATGGATAAGTTGCTTTTATCACAAATAAATGACCATGAACTGAAATGAATAGAAAAAAGTGAAATACACAAGTGTATTTTAAAGGAACTAAAATGATTTAATGATTAGAAAAATAAAAGTTTGTACTGAAAGGAAAGAAAAAAAATTCAACTCATATTCTTTTTTAAAAATTTTTATTGTCAAACTGATATACAGAGGTTACAGTTTCACATGTTAGGCATTTGATACATTTCTTGTACTGTTTGTTACCTCCTCCCTCATACCCCCTGTCCCTTTCCCCTCCCCCTTTCCCTTTCCCCCCATGAGTTGTTCAGTAGATTTACACTGAACAGTTTTGCATGTATTGCTTTTGTAATAATTTGTCTTTTTTACCCTGTGTCTCTCCATTTTGGTATTCCCTTACAGTTTCCTAGTTCTAATACCTGTATACACGGTTTCCAATGTACTCAGATAAGATACAGTGCTAGTGCAGGTACAGCCAAAGGAAGGGGATACAAGAAGATCATCAACAATAGAAGCTACAGTTTCACGTGGCATGTTGAAAATAATTACAACAGTGATATAACAGTCGTTTCTATAAGATGGAGTTCATTTCACTTAGCATCATCTTATGTATCCATAAGGTCATAGCTATTAGGCTCTTGTGATCCTCTTCTGTGACTATCCTAAACCTGTGCTAATTATTCCCTATGAGGGAGACCATAGAGACCATGATTCTTTGGGTCTGGCTCACTTCACTTAGTATAATTTTTTCCAAGTCCTTCCATTTCCTTACGAATGGGGCAATGCCGTTCTTTCTGATAGAGGCATAAAATTCCATTGTGTATATGTACCACATTTTCCTGATCCATTCGTCTACTGAGGGGCATCTGTGTTGGTTCCATATTCTAGCTATGACAAATTGTGCTGCGATGAGTATTGTTGTTCTGGTGGCTTTAGTGTGTTCTTGTTTGTGGTCTTTTGGGTAGATGCCCAAAAGTGGGGCTGCTGGATCATAGGGGAGCTCTATGTTTAGCCTTCTGAGGAATCTCCATACCACTTTCCAGAGTGGCTGAACCAGTTTACATTCCCACCAACAATGAAGTAGGGTTCCCTTTTGGCCACATCCCCTCCAACATTTGTCACTGTTAGTTTTCTTGATGTATGACATTCTTACTGGGGTGAGATGGAATCTCAATGTTGTTTTGATTTGCATTTCTTTTATGGCCAGTGATGTAGAGCACTTTTTCATATGTCTCTTGGTCATTCTCATTTCCTTATCAGAGAAGTCTCTTTATAAGTCTTTAGCCCACTTGTTGAGGGGCTATTGGTTCTTTGCAGTTTTGTTTTGGAGGAATGTAATTTTTTTAGTTCTGCATATATTTTAAATATGAGGCCTTTGTCCGTTGTATAGCCGGTAAATATCTTTTCCCAATCTGTTGACTTTCTGTTTATCTTGCGAGCTACCCTGCAGAAGCTCTGCAGTTTGATGCAGTCCCATGTGCTCAACCTTTCTTTGTTTTGTAGCCTTTCTGGGTCTTTGTTAAGGAAGTTCCGTCCTGTGCCAAGGAGCCCAAGTGTTTCTCCTAATCCTTCCTTTAATGTTTTCAGAGTATCTGTTTTAATTTTGAGGTCTTTGATCCATTTGGAAATGATTTTGGTGCAGGGTGATATATAAGGATCTAGTTTTAGTTTGTTGCAGGTGTTGAACCAGTTTTGCCAGCACCATTTGTTAAAGAGGCTGTCTTTCTTCCAGACTATTTTTTTAGCTTCTTTATCAAAGATTAAGTAAGCATAGATCTGTGAGTTCATTTCTGGGTCTTCAATTCTGTTGCATTGGTATTCCGGCCTGTTCCGGTGCCAATACCAAGCTGTTTTTATTGCTATAGCTTTATAATACAGCTTGAAGTTGAGTCTTGTAATTCCTCCAGCACTGTTCTTTCTGCTTAGGGTTGTTTTTGCTATTCTGTGTCTTTTATTGTTCCATATGAATTTCTGGATTGCTTCCTCTATTTCATTAAAAAATGGTGTTGGGATATTAATGGGTATTGCATTGAATTTGTAGATAGCCTTTGGCAATATTACCATTTTGAGTACATTAATCCTCCCAATCCAGGAGCATGGGAGTTTTTTCCATTTCCTTAGTCCTGCCTTAATTTTGTTTTTCATGTTTTTAAAGTTCTCATCATACAGGTCTTTGCTTCTTTGGTTAAGGTTATTCCTAGGTATTTTATGTTTTTTGAGGCTGTTGCAAAAGGAGTTGTTTTCATGATTTCAGCCTCGGCATTCAGGTCATTAGCATATAGAAAGGCCATTGATTTTTGAGGGTTTATTTTATATCCTGCAACTTTGCCAAAGTTTTGGATCAGCTCTAGTAGCTTGGGAGTAGAGTCTATGGGGTTCTTTAGGTATAGGATCACGTCATCTGCGAAGAGAGAAAGTTTAACTTCATCTTTTCCTATTTGGATCTCCTTTATATTTTCTTCTTGCCTAATTGCTCTGGCTAGGAATTCTAGTACTATGTTGAAGAGAAGGGGAGAGAGTGGACATCCCTGTCTTGCTCCTGATTTTAAAGGGAATGGCTTAAGTTTTACACCATTTAGAATTATGCTTGCTGTTGATTTGTCATACACTGCCTTGATTATATTCAGGAGTGTTCCCTGGAATCCCAGTTTGTCCAGGGCTTTTAGCATAAATGGGTGCTGGATTTTGTCAGATGCCTTTTCCCCATCCAGAGATATAACCATGTGGTTCTTTACCTTGCCCTGGTTGGTGTGGTGGATTACATTAATTGACTTGTGTATATTGAACCAACTTTGCATCCCTGGGAAGAATCCAGTTTGATCATTTTTGTATGATATTTTTGATGACCTGTTGAAGTCGATTGGCCAGAATTTTGTTGAGAATTTTTGCATCTATGTTCATCAGGGAAATCGGTCTATAGTTCTCTTTCCGTGATGAGTCCTTGCCTGGTTTGGGGATGAGGGTTATACTGGCTTCATAGAATGTGTCTGGTAGTGAACTTTCTCCTTCAATTTTATTGAAGAGTTTGAGAAATATTGGTATGGGTTCTGTTTTGAAGGCCTTGTAGAATTCTGCTGTGAATCCGTCTGGACCTGGGCTTTTCTTGGATGGGAGGTCACTTATTGCTGTTTCTATTTCAGTGCTGGATATGGGTCTGTTCAGAAGGTTTAAATCTTCATGGTTGAGTTTGGGGATATGAATTTTTCCTAGGAAATCATCCATTTCTTCCTGGTTCTTGAATTTGTTGGCATAAAGGTTTTCAAAAGTGTCCCTCATTGTGTTCTGAATTTTGGTTGTTTTGGTTGTGTTTCATCTTTGATCTTGTTTATCTGGGTTTGCTGCTTTCATTTTTTGGTCAGGTTTGCTAGGGGTCTGTCTATCTTGTTAATTTTTTTCAAAGAACCAACTCTTTTTTATGTTGATTCTTTCACTGTTTTTTTTTTTTATTTCTAATTCCTTTAATTCTGATTTGATTTTAATTATTTGCTTCCGTCTTTTTTTTTTTTTTTTTTTTTTGGCCAGTCCTGGGCCTTGGACTCAGGGCCTGAGCACTGTGTCCCTGGCTTCTTCCCGCTCAAGGCTAGCACTCTGCCACTTGAGCCACAGCGCCGCTTCTGGCCGTTTTCTGTATATGTGGTGCTGGGGAATCGAACCTAGGGCCTCGTGTATCCGAGGCAGGCACTCTTGCCACTAGGCTATATCCCCAGCCCTGCTTCCGTCTTTTGATTTGGGGTTTGGCTTGTTGTTCTCTTTTGAGGAGCTTAAGGTGCTTCTTTAAGTTGTTGAGTTGCTGTTTCTCCAGTTTGTTATTGTAGGCACTCGGAGATATAAATTTCCCTCTGAATACTGCCTTTGATGTGTCCCAAAGGAGCTGGTACTTTGTGTACTCATCTTGGTTGAATTCCATAAATATTTGAATTTCTGTTCTAATTTCTTCAATGACCCACTGAAGGTTCAGCAGTGTGTTGTTTAGTTTCCATGAACTGTAGGACTTTATGTGGTGGCTGTTTGAGTTGAGTTCTAATTTTATTCCATTGTGATCTGAACAAATGCAGGGAATGTTTTTTATACTTCTGAATTTGTACAGATTTTCTTTGTGCCCTAAGATATGATCTATTTTGGAGAATGTTCCATGTGCTGCTGAAAAGAATGGGTATTCAGTTGCTGCTGGATGGAATATTCTGTAGATGTTGGTTAAGTCTTGTTGGTCTAGGCAGTTGTTTAGGTCTGTGGTTTCTTTATTCAGTTTTTGGCGTGTTGATCTGTCCAGAGGTGATAGTGGAGTTGTAAAGTCCCCCACTGTCAATGTGTTTGGGTCTATTAGTGTTTTTAGAGTCAGTAGTGTTTGTTTGATGAAGTTGGGTGCTCCTGTATTTGGTGTGTAGATATTGAGGATGGTTGTATCCTCCTGTAGGAGAGATCCCTTTATTAGAATGTAGTAACCTCTTTGTCTCTTCTTACCGTTTTTAATTTGAAGTCAATTTTATCTGATACTAGGACTGCAACGCCAGCGTGCTTATGGGTGCCATTTGCTTGTTAGATTTTATTCCAGCCTTTCACTTTTAGAAGATGTTTACTTTTGCTGGATAGATGTGTCTCTTGGAAGTAGCAGAAAGATGGATCTTGATTTTTGATCCAACTTATGAGCCTATGTCGTTTGATTGGAGAATTAAGTCCATTAATGTTGAGAGTTAGGATTGAGAGATGATTGTTTGTTCCTTTCATTATTTCTATCTTGTTAAAATCTGTGTCTTCCCATTTCTTGATCTAATATTCTGGTTTTCAATTTAGGGCTCATTTCTCTGTATTGGGATCTTGATTATTTTCCCTATATAGTACATCTTTGAGGATTTTCTGTAAAGTTGGTTTGTGGAGATATATTGTTTCAGTTTTTCCTAACTGTGGAAGACTTTTATTTGACCTTCAGCTATGAATGAGAGTTTAGCTGGGTACAGTATTCTTGGTTGGTAGTTATTTTTATTTAGGGTTTGGTATACCTCATTCCAGGCTCTCCTTGCTTTCATGGTCTCAGCTAAGAAGTCTGGGGTAATTCTGATTGCTTTTCCTTTATATGTGATTGTTTTCTTCTCCATAACATCTTTAAGGATTCTTTCCTTGGACTTTATAGATCCTGTTTTGATCACAATGTGTCGGTGGGATGTCCTATTCTGGTCTAGTAGGTTTGGAGTTCTAAATGCTTCTGGTATCTGTATAAGCCTATCCTTCTGGATATTTTGGAAGTTCTCGGCTAATATTCAGTTAAATATGTTGCCTATTCCATTAACTTCTTTCTCTAGGGTTTCCTCAATACCTATTAGCCTTAAATTGGGCTTCCTGAATGTGTCTTGGAGCTCCTGGAGTGACTGTTTTGTCGATTGGATTTTTTTAATTGATTTTTTTTTTATCTTTCTCCATAGATTCTAGGGAATCTTCAGCTCCTGAGATTCCCTCCTCTGCTTCAGTTAGTCAGGACTATAGGCTAGCTACTTGATTTCTAATCTCTTTTTCTTCTGATTGGACTTTCCTGCTATAATTATTTCTTAGGTCTTGCATGGACTTCTTTTCTTCATTAACTTCATTAATTTGGTTCTGAGTGCTGTCTCTCAAATCTTTTAGCTGGGTAACTATCTTTTTGTTTGATTCTTTAAGTTCAATTATCTTTCTATTTGTGGAGGCCATTCAATTCTCCATTAGTTTTTGCTTTGCCTCCTCACGCTCTAGAATAGTTCACTGAAGAGATTGAAACTTTTCATTTATCTTTATCAGTAGACTTTGTAGAGCATTTTGAGGGTGTCTTCTATGTCTTTGATTGATTGCTCTGCTTCCTCCTTGTTTTGAGTGGGAGATGAGACTCCATTGATTGCCATCTTTCTTGTGTTTCTTCTGCCCATTTGGATTTGGAATGCTAATCTACAAGCACTCATGAGCACTGTTTAAGACCCAAAGCAGACCTCACCAAGCACTGTTGTGTAAATCTTAGAAGTTCACAATTACATACAGATACCTTGTATACCTATATATAAAATTCGTTTTGGTGTTCCTAAAGAAAACAATTTTGATATAACAACCAATCATGAGCCCTGTATTCAGTAGTTACTTTTTACTGTTACAACCCTATGAGCAATTTCTGTTCTTATATTAAGTTCTTTTTGGACTGGCTGGCTTTGTCTTTGAACCATTTTGATTCACTCTGATTGACCAGGGATACCCTTTATCCAATAACCAGGAGTCAATGGAATCTGGAGGTCCTGGAAGTAAGTCAGGAGGGTAAGTTAGATGTAGTAAAGAGAAAAAACTGTATGGGGGAGGGTGATGATTTGGTTTAGTTTCAGTGATGAGGAAATGTGGAGGAGAGTACAGTTAGTAGAAAGAACAAGGTTAAAATGATAGACAATGGAATGTAAACAGAAAAGAGTGGAGGTGTTATTCATAGGAAAGTAAATTTTTAAAGATAGAGAATGTGAAGAGAGAAATAAAGAAAAAATACTGGAAGACAAATGCACAGAACAGAGAAAAGTTATTTTAAAAAAAACAAACATAAATGAACGACCAAAAAATAAATAAACTTGATAAAACAAACAGGTAAAAATGAAAAACAAAAAACCAACGATGTTTCAGATATGAAAAAAAAAAACACGCTTAAAAAATGTTTTGAAAAAAATGCAGTCCTTCTTGTTTGGGTGGTCTTTCCCCAGTCTCTGGTTTCCTTGCCATAGTCTGCAGTCTGTTTTCCTGGTTGGCTGGTTTGACTTGCTTTCAGTTCACAGGGGGTGGATCTGTTCTGACCCTCCTCCCCTGTTAGTGAAATTCTTGGGCTCTGTGGTTCACACAGCTTGCAGGTAGGCCTTGGGCATCCACTGTAGGTGGGTGCGTGAACAGTCTTGGGAACTGTGGTTCCTCTGTCTGCTGTGGGGCCGATGCCTTTAACGCCTGTCTTTGAATAGGCTGTGGACTCAGCAGGGCGGGGCACCACTGGCCTGGTTTACCCGGCTGAGAGTTGCTTGCCTGGGGGAGGCTCCTCCCTCCTGGGCGGGGCGGCCTCCTGGGCAGAGCTGGCTATGGAATTCAGCTCCGTTTCGGGCTGTGAGTTGGGTTTCCTCTGTGATGGGACAGTTTATCTGTCTCAGGAACTGTTTGTTCTCCCATCTGGTTGTTTTGTGCCGCTGGTAGCTGCTCGCTGCTTTCACTTTTAATTTAGAAATTCTGGTGGGCAGGGTGGGGCACCTCTGGCTGAGTTCACCTGAGTGTGTGCCACAGCCCAGGACAAGCCCCCTGCCTGGGCAGGGCGCATTCTTCTGTGCAGAGCTGGCTCTCACTGGTCAGTCCCTCTTGCCCTTTTCAAAGATGGTCGCTTTGTCCTCGCTTTCCCCAGGCCCGCTTTAGTTCCAGTGTGGTCTGACTTTATGCCAGTGTCAAAAATGGCACTTTGCTCTGGCAGTGCGGGAAGGGCTACCTCCCAGATGCTGCTCTGTGGGCACGAGTGAGAATGTCACTCGTGGGGTACTCACGCTTTCTCTGCCATTTCAGCTCAATTGCTCAGCTGCAATTCGCATGTGTCCACTGCCATCTGGAGGATTTCTCCCCGGTCTCCATTGAGTGCTGTAGATTCGGGGAGTCCGGGGCGCTGTGCTGGCGCTGGCACTGGCTTGGTGGCAGGATGCCGCCCAGAGCTCAATCTGTGTTTTCACACCAGCAAAGTGGATTTTTCCTTCCTGGCCAGAATCCCTGTACTGTTAGATCTTACTCTGACTGTCTTTCTAGGAGTAAAAGTTTCTATGGGGTGGGAAAACTGCGATGTCGGAGGGAGCTCAGCTAGAGCTCTGCTGCTCCTCCGCTGTCTTCCCGGAAGTCTCTGCAACTCATATTTTTAAGATTTATTTTTCTGGCATAATATATTACACAACATTAAATGAGAAAAAATAGGAGTTTCCGAGGCCAGAAATACATGTTCATTGCTGTGCTTTTGTTATCTTGAGTTGTACTATCCCGAGTTGTGGTGTCACTTTCACGTATGCACAGCACATTTCATATGGAAAAATTAATAATTCCTTGGAAAAATTAATTATTCTAAGGGAATTTTTGAATCAAATAGAATGTTTTGGAGTCAACGCTATTACATTTTAAAAGGATGGGAGATGGGTCAAAGGCATATTTACAGCAGGGCATATAAATAGCCTTACCTGTTAGACAAGGCCTTCGTTTTCCCTGCCCCATGCAGCTGCTTTGGAACTCTTAGAATCCTGTCATGAGATATATATTAGAAAAGCCGATGCAAGTGAATTCTAAAAAGAGTCAGTCCTGGAAAATACGAGTTAAATTGCTCTGAACGTCTAGCCGAAGTTCCAGGCTACATGCCAGTTGAACACATCTTAGGATGTGTGTCTGTGTGTGAAGTGGTGTTTGGAATAGTGTCCCCTGGTCATGGTAAGGAGCCGGGATGAGAGTTAGAGGGTTGACATGCTGTGCTCTTTCCAGCACCTCTGAGGGAGACAGGCCAGGGTGGTGTCTGGCCCCAGGCTCCATTCCAGGGCATGTCTCAAGCTTGAGGGCGTTCAGCTCTTCTGCCCAGTTTCCTGTTGTCTCAGGGGCCCGGCCTGGAGCCCTATGCCCTGCATCCAGGCGCAGCTGGGGGGTTGGGGGGGATGGTGGGGTCTCCCAGCCTGCCCCACGCCGCGCCCCACATGTGGCTCGCATCCACGCATCACAGGGCTAGGGGGGAGGCCTGCTGCACTGGGTGAAGAACACTGACCCACCCCTTCCCCCCCAGCCCGCACCTCCTTTGTGTGAGTCCCAGTCTTTGCCATGGCTGAACTCTGGGGGATTTTAATCAACAATCACAATTGCATGGTCTTTTTCTGCCCAGGTTGGCATCAAACCTTCATTCTCAGAGCTCAGCCTCCTGGGTAGTTAGCATTACCCAAGGATAGCATCTAATCCTTCTAGTACTAAAAGAAGCAAAACCATCCATCACGGAGAAATCATAATTGTATGGTACTGTTTCTTCATCTAGACAGGTTATAGATAGGATGGTAGGTAGATAGACGGTGGTGAGCAACAGAAAATGAGAGAATAGGATATAGAAAATGAGAGGATAGATATATAAACCTAAGACTGATGTTAGATCAGATATGTAGAGGGTTGGTAGATCATGAAAAATTAGATGTAGAGAGATGACTATAGACATACAGATAGATATATAAATAACATTAGATAGATAAATAGAGGAAAGGTGGAAAACACATAGATGATGAATAAAAGAAAATTAGATGATAGATAGATAATTAAAAATACACACTTCCTTATGGCTGGGCACTGGTAGCTCAGGTCTGTAATCCTAGCTCTAAATTTAGAAGGTTTTAAATCTCCCCAAAGAAGAAAATTCTGTTACATAAATGAGATAAAGGATTGATTTAGTAAGTCTCTTGAATTTGATTAGGCTTGCTATTTTAGTTCTCTTAGGCAAATTATTTTAGAGTATGGTGACTGAGATACCAAAATGAGTGAATTCCAGGCATCCCCTTCCCTTTCTCTTCTCCTTCCTCCTCTTATTATTTCTCCTCTTTACTCATCTCCTTTTATTCTTTTTTCAGTACTTATACAGGTATTTTCTTATAGCAATTTCTAGTTTAAAAGGTCTGATATGGATGTAGACTGGATACACATTAGTGGGATAAAAATAGGCCTCAGTTAATGTCAAAAGCATGTCTGACCTAGATTTACAATGTTAAGGTAAAGTTATTATCTAAGTCTTCAAATGTCACAATTACAATGAAACAAAAATATAAAGTTATAGTCATTAACTCCGAAATGGGAAATGAAAACATACATAAAAACAAAAATGAGAGAAAGGAAGGAAGGAAGGAAGGAAGGAAGAGAAAGAAAGAGAGAAGGAAAGAAGGAAGCAAGGACGGATAGAAAGAAAAAAATTAATTAGGGACAGAAGGGAGAGAGGATGAGAGAGGAAGGAAGAAGGGAAGAAGAGAGGCAGGAAGTCAGACATGGAATAGCTAGGAGGATGCATATTTCCACACTTATTAGCACTGAAATATTTAATTTGTTTATTAAATGACATGATTCACAATGTTAATAATAAGAATATGCAAAATCCTTGCTACCTGATGAGATGGATGTGTTCTTGGTTTGCTTGGAGAATATGAATGTCATGCTTACTGCAAGTGCTGAATGGTTTTCATTAATAAATTGCATCTTAAATGTCATGTCCTTTTTCCTTTCTCTGCTTGATTAATGTTCTCTGGGTCAAAGGCCTCATGATTATGAGTCAATGCTAGCCTAATATTCTGCCTTCAAACCACAGTAATTTCCCCTGTAAGTACCAGAAATATGACTGAAGGATGCAGAACCAAGCTAGCTCACAAGGAGAAAGCTAAGGTCTTGCAGGTGGCGGCTGTCTCATCTGGTCCTAAGCAGTTCATTTTCTTTAGTGTTTTGTGGCTTCAACAGAGAGAGAGAGAGAGATCTTCTTTCACCTATTTTATCATACTTTTTGTTTTCTGGGAATATTATTCAAATTATCTGACCATCTCATAGTTACAGAACTGGTGCCGTGTGATTACGAAGCAAATGTGACTTGGGGTTCCTCTCATTGAGTTATCCTTGAGATAAATTCTTCAGACTAGTCCTTGGCTACATATTTAGAAAAATCACCCCCCCCCCAAGTGTGTTACTGAAAACTTGTGGGTGGGAGACGAGGCGAGCTCAGAGTTGCTGAAATCTCAGGAGTAGACAGAAACTTCTTGTCTCAGAATAATTGCTTTGTCAATATATCTCCATATGTGAGATAAGCTATGATGTCCTTAACTTCATATTTCATTTGTGTTACTCAATTAATGAATAATTAACAATTATCCAAGGGAGAATAGGAAAGATTTTTAGAAAGGAAATGAGTGATATTTACAACATGTAAGCAAAGAATAAGGTTTACAAACAATATTCCAAGACATTCAAACTTTGTCAGTTATCAATACAAAATGTTTTGCTTTTCAAATAAAACAGAATATTTAAAGTACACTATTTCAACCTTTCACTTTAGAAATATTGGTCTAAATTAAATATAAAAGATCATTTGCTATTCATCAATCAATTTTTACCTAAGACAAAACTATTGGATGCTAAAAGTCATAGAAGAGAAATTGGTTCTAGGATTTCTAATAGAACTCCTGCTATAAAATTCAACTTAAATCTCCTTCTTCAGCATGGTAATACTTGCTTTAAAGATTTTGTTAAAGTTGGAAAACAGAGTTTTGGCTTCCTAAGTTTTCCCTGAATTTAATATATGATTGTTTTCATTTATGTATTGTTCCCATAATGATTATAAACAGAGTTACACCTACGTAAGTCAGATATTAAGTACATTTCTCTTTGAAGAGTGTCACCCCTTCCCTCATCTTCTCCCATTTTTCCCTTTCAACCTCTCTCCCACATAAGTTATATGGTTCATTTCCAACACAATGTCTAGTATCACTGCTACATTTGTTCACCTGCTATCCTAGCATTTCTGTGCCCCCCCTTACTATCCCAAAGACAAATTAATGAACAAATGAGACAAAAGGGAATGAAAACAAAAACACCAACAGAGAAAAAAAGAACGGCTTGTTTTTATTTCCTGGAGTTCATTTCAATAAATATTTCATGTGATCAGATGCGCATAGCCATTGCAACTTTGTGGTCCTCTCCTAAGAATGTCCTCATTTGGCCTCACTCTGTGTTCAGGCTGTATAATTTATCATATGCCACTCTGTTTTCTTTAACTCTGCTGCGTGTTTCCTTGTAGATTTACAGGCACACTCTAGTTACCCTAAACAAGGGAAAAACCTGCAACCTGTGTTTCTTTGGGTTTGGATTACTTTGCTTAACACAAGCATTTTTTCCAAGTCTTTCCATTTCTTTACAAATGGTAAAATATCATTCTTTCTGGGGGATGAATAGAATTTTGCTGCACATGTATCACATTTTCTTTATCAATTCATCCACTGAGGGGCATTAATAAATGGGCTAAAGACAGAGACTTGTCACAAGAAGTTGGAAAAGAAATGTACTCATTACCTTACGTAAATGTGACCCCTCTGCCCATCACTTCTACAATAAAATTTAAAAAGAAAAAAAGAGTAATAGCGTTTGTTTTCACAAAAATTAAAAGTTCAAAGACTAGTGATACTTTCTGTACTAATCATGAATATTATGCTGCAATTTTAGCTGTTTATACTGTGGTACTAAGTGCCAGAGAAAAAACAAAAAATACGTAATTACTACCATTATCAGAAGAGTGAAATCGTGATCAAATATGTTATTATTGATTTCCTGCATATCAAATTATACAATAATAAAGTATCGCATTTAACTCTTAGAAGTTTCAAAGTCATATGCATGTAAAAATTTTATGTTTCTGTTTCTTTTTATTTTGAAAAAAATCTTTAAGTGCAAATAACATTTTTCTTATTATACATATCTTTAGGATATTGGAGATTTGGGGGAAAATAGTTAAAATTTAATTACTTTCAATACATTTAATATTTCATCTTAATAAAATAGCAGTGAAAAAAATCAAGCTAAAGTGGAAGTGATTCTAAAGAATTTGAGGCCTTAATGAAGTTTTCTTATATAGATAACTTACATGTATGTGAAATTTTCAGTATTTTATTATAATATATTTACTTTCCTCTTCTCTATAACAAACTTTTTGAAAAAATAAGCTATGCTTGCTTTCTCTAGGATATTGTAGTCACCAGCACAAAGATTGCTTTAATCTTTGCTGGAAAAGGAATTCATATCTTTTTTGTATTTCCATTCTTGTTTTGTAGATTATACGAGATCTTCTTTTTCAGAGCTTGTAAGCTCTGTTGAAACATATTAATTTAGTGCAGAATTTACTTAAAGAAGGCAAGTTTTGACATCATGATTGAGCATACCTGGCTTCTTGAGACTTCCCCTCAAATAGAGACAGAAGGTGAAATTTGGGGGATATTCCAAGGAGAAGACAGAATTATATTTTAACAGAGTTTTATTTTAATTGTGTTGGTTTGATTCCATTGGTTAATTCACATACCAACATCTCTGTTTAGTACAAATACAGATCTACATTTTATCTCCAGTAAGAACCATCATCTGCATTTCATCTCCAGTCTTGAACACAATAGTGGAATAACAGGGTATAATAGTCATTGTAGAAACGTATGCACAGACACAATACGAATAACTTGAGAGGCTGTCATATTTCTACAAAGCCCCTGATTTTTATCATGTCTCCAATATGCATTAGCCAGAGGAAGGCTTTTCATCTGTGTCAATCCACAGAATGGAGCCGGGCCTGGCAGTTTGTATAGTGGACTTGACAGTACAGCATCACAGGTACAATAATTTGGCATATACTTATCACTCTGAGGCCCGACACCCATCACTGCCCTGACAAAGATGGAGGCCCAGTCCCCCTACAGGAATCCTGCCCTCTTCTCCTAGTTTCTCCACAGCTCTGCTTGAGATTTCCTTTTACTGTGAAAATGCATTTAAAGAAAAAATTCAGAACCTATACACATGCAGAGAAAATATCAGAATGGCCCTGCAATCTTGTGCTGCTAGAAGTAAAATCACTGTCCCCAGACTGTACCGGCTGAGATTCTCCAGGATTTCAAACAGACATTCACAGCATGGAATGAACATGATATCTTTGTCCTGGCTTACATGAGATTGCATATGAATGCAACATTTGCCTGCTACTACTTTATGTCATAGTAAAGTGAAACAATTTATATTTGAGTCTAACTTCAGTGTTTTGCAATTATAATTAAAAAGAACATGTTTTGATGCTTGCAGGTATCCTCAAAATCACAAAACACTCCAGGAGGGCATAAAATATGAAGAACTGTGTGGGAAATTCACTGATCTAAAATATGATAGGATTGCATTTACTCTAATTGTCCTGTGAAAATAGATACCAATGTGATGGACACATTTCTCCTTGTAAGGCAGATGGGGAAGTCAATCCTGGCTGAGAAGAGGCATGCTTGCAATTTAAATTATGTATTATGTATATAAGATATATTATTTCAATATTTCATCCTATTGATACATAGGAAAAGATATTTTTATCATGTAGTCCTAGACATGGGCTGACATTTCTGATCCAGTTGTGTGTGTAAATGGAGGCATGCACTTTTTCCTATTGATTGAGGGGCGCTCTAGAAAACCTTTCAGAGTAGACTCAAATTTCTGTGGTCACAGATGAAGACTGACAAGTGTTTGAACTTTCAACTTTTTACTACCTATGTGAATCTGTGATGCTGAGCAAATGATCGCTGCTCATTCAGCTCTCTGAACACATCCTTTTGGTGTCAATCCTTTCTCTTTCTAAGGCAAGCAACAGTATCAGCATTAGTGAGCAGCTCCTGTCATTATCAATATTAGGTATTCGTCTCTGACTGTATAATCGGGTCTTGCGTTCACTTAGCATTAAAACAGTTACAAAAACAATTCTGAAATACTTTAATGTGAGCCTTTGTGTTTTATGCATTTTCATGTTCAAAGCACCCAGCCTGGTGTTAGACTGTTTGAGGAACTGATGTATTATTGTAGTAATTAGCATCATAGCCAGTGTTCAATATGCAAGAAGTAAAACACTACATTCTTGATTATGACCCATTGCTCCACTTATACTTACAAAAGTAGTACATTAACCTCATAAATGTACATAATATTATGTAATATGTACATAACATATATGTACACATAAACTTAGTTTTTCACCATTCTATAAGGTGTACTTAAGTTGACTTCCCTTGGCTGATTGATTGATTAGTGCCACTCCTAGGACTTGAACTCAGGACCACGTGTATTCCCAAAGCTTCTTTTGCTCAAGAATAGCACTATACCACTTGAACCACAGCTCCATTTACCGTTTAAACTACCAGATTAGAGATAAGAATCTCAGAAAATTTCCTGCCCAGACTGGCTTCAAATCTCGATCCTCAGATCTGAGCCTTCTCTTGAATTTACTTCTACTGGGTTTTTCTCAGTTGCTTGAGTATACAAATGTATATCCTGTATCAAGTTTTATTTATTTCAGCCATTGCTTTCTAAGCTACATCACACTCTTTTTGTCATGTTTTCTTTTTCATTCCTTACTCAAGCCACAGGACATCAGGAATTTGATAGTATTGCGTATGTTCTGAGAGTCTGTCCATTTAATTTTCATACCCCCTCTACACAGTCGACTTCAAATTGGACACTTTCATTCTTCTATTTAAATCTGTCATTTCCATTCTGCTATTGGACTCCTTTGTAGAACATCTCACTGTTGCTATGGCAACCTTCCCTACCTTCACATTTTATATATTCATTCACACATACATACATATACAGCCTTTATTTTCACAGAGAATGTTTCTTTCTATTTGGTTGGAGCTTTCTTGCATCCTCTTTTATTTAATGGAGTTGGATTATAGTAGGTAATTTGCTTTTCTGATAATGCCAGTATCTGAGCCCCCACCCCCCACCTCCATGCTGGCATCCGTTGATTCTTCCTGGCTACCGGGCATGCTCTGTTTAGAGAATCTAATCATGTTTCAATCAACTTTTGTTTTTGTTTGAGTGTTTAGCCATAATTCAATTACTTATTGAGTTCACAAGGACTCACCTATACTGGTGGCAAGTTTTTACCTTTGCTCAATTTTTGAAAGTTTTGCCGTGTCCTCTTTTTGTTTCTTCTGTGCATGTTCCGTTTGGATAATGGAAATATAAGCTGTGCTTCAAATGTCAGCTCTGTCCTAAATCTGATTTCAGATCAGATAAATCCCTGGGCCACCCAGAGGTTAATCTACTGCTTGAGATACATGGAAGGGCTTGAACTCAGGTCCTGGGTTCGATCCTTAACCTAACTGTCCCCTGAATGCTGGCGCCATTACCACTTCTGAAGCCATAGCTCCACTTGCTGCGTTTTGCAAGTAAATTGGAGATAAGAGTCTCTCAGGTTTGTCTCCCCACGTTGTTTTTGAATCCTGATCTCCAAGTCTCAGATTCCTGAGTCGCCATGATTACAGAGGTGAGCCATTGGCACTGGACATGGATTAGTTTGGGGGGATCCATTGAGTCAATTGCCTGGGTTCATTTGGGGGTCCCTTTGGCTAATGACGGTGTTTGGCTAGCTAGGTCCCACACAACTATTCTACTTTTGATTTCCATCAGTACTCTGTTTCACTGGGAGCACCTCTCTGTTGGCTCTTGCAGAAATAAATGGATTTCTGTCAGTTTTACCAAAATATATTTTCCCAGAGCTTTGAGGTTGAAAGGAGGGGGGAATAAGAAATTTGCACCTAGACATCTCTCTGTGGCTTGATTTCCTTCCTCAATTCAACTATTTTGTTTACTCTTTGACATCTTCAGTAGCTATCGATTTGCAAATTTACTTGTAATTTGGGGATAATGTAGACTGCAGTGAGTTTACCTCTTCATGCAGAAATAGAAATCCCTTGTTAGGTTTCCCTTTATTTCTGAATTTCAAAGGTAGTATAAATATCTTTGAGGAATTGTATTTTAGATATGGTATATATTGTATTACAAAGTGTAATGAATAACTGAAGTAAGTATAAATTTGTTTATTTACATACCAAGTCACATATTCAATTAAGATGTAATGTGATGATACTTAAATATGAAACATTATTTTAAAGAAATTGATTTTGTTTTAGAAGTGGGAAAACTAGTTGCATTAATAACCTTAAGCCAATATTAGATTTATATTACTTCCATAAGTAAACTTAGATATGATTTAAATATTGAAAAAGTAGTCATAGTGATTAAAATAGTTTATTCCATGCCTTTATACACAGTTTATTGAAAATGAGGGAAAATACATTCATGCATGAATAACATTTCATTAACTAAAATTACATGTTATTTGTTTTATATGAGTTCCAACGCCAGGATTCTGTTATATTTTCACCTAAATAAATATGTGATGATTTTTTTCACAGTTTATTTTCCTGTAGTACTATTATTCATTTAAAAATGTGACCCTGGTTTGGACCCAACCCAGATGCTCCTCCATGCACCAAATGGATCAAGAATATATAGATCCTTACTTATCCATTACAGAGAAGGATATCACATCATTTGCAAAGAAATTGATGGGCCTGGAAGAAAACTCTGTTAAGTAAGTCAGGCCTAGAGAGACAGAGGTTCCATGTTTTCTCTCGCATGTGGGAAGCTAGGGGCAAGCAAATGCACATGGGGTTGTATGCAAGTGTGCAAAATCGGATTAACTGAAATATGATCCATGCCAGTGAGAGAATTCAAATGGTGTAATTCCTTAGAAAACTCATAGTGTAACAAGATTGATACCAGGAAGCTGGTACTTGGGCTGGGGCGGGGCATGAAGGGGAGTCGTGGAATGAATGGAGGTGGCTGGGGAGGGGTGGTTGGGCAAGAATGTTGGAAGTGGCGGCATTGATCACAAGGCATGGCATTCATTCATAACCTGTTTTGATTTATGGTAACTCCCTTTTACAACTACTAAAAGCTAATAAAATATAATGGGGAAAAAATTGTAAGACACTGGTAGCACACACCTGTAATCCTAGCTAGCGAGCTGGCTGAGATCTGAGGATCACAGTTCAAGCTGACCCAGGCAGGAAAGGCTAGAGGAGTCCGATTTCCAATTAACCATCAAAAATCTGGAAATGGAGCTGTGGCTCAAGTGATAGAGCATCAGCCTTATGCAAAAATGAGCTCAAGGACAAAATCCAGGCGCTGAGTTCAAGCCCAAGGACCAGCACATGCACACACATGCACGCACACACACAGCACTGGAAAGGACATTACCCATCTCAAAATTTCACCTATTTTTAATTCACTCAAGTTGATTCAACTTATGTGATTGAAAAGTTCCATGTTATTTGTTGAAGTAGCTTCTAAGTTTAATATGTTGGCTCTTGTAATTAATGTAAGACTGAAATCATTTTATATTTTTTCAGGACTTGAGTAGAAATAATGCAGCAAAATCAGGAATATAGCATGGAGGAATCTCACATAAGCTTTGTGAATGACACACTGATTTATCAGTGGACCTTTGAGTCACCACTGTAGTTTCTGACTACCCACATTATGTATGATTTTAGTTCATCTTTTCTGTGACTTTTCTAGTCTCTTGTCTTTTATTGAAGATGAAGAAACCTCAAAAAACCTTTTACTCATTAAACTATTAGACATTAAATGTGGTCCAGTAAACTAGCTTTAATTTCTTCAGTTATTGTGAAGACTTATACAAATGACCACAAATTAGCCACCCATCTGTGGGATAGTATTTTTTCTTTTATGTGATAAGACTTGGTTATGTAATTGACAGTTTATTGTGGCATCTGTGTAATCTCCTTTGAACTAGTTTACAAACCACATTAAAATAGGTAAAACATCTGTGAGGTCTCTGTATATTACTCTTAATCATTGTGCTGAAATAAGTGGATTTCTGAAAGTGGATCCTAAGCTGGCTAAAAATAACGCCACCCCAAACCGAAATCCTCAGAATCTCCAAGTAATCGTCAAGAGAGAAGATGAATTTCTGTCTTTCTGTTGAAGTTGCCTTTTCCCAGGTGGTCGATTGTACTTGTCAGCTGTTATTCTGGAGACTGTACAGGACTTAATAGATGAGGTATATCAAACTAACTGCATTAGCAACACACCAGCTGTCCATGTGGCTCTAGCCCAACATCATCTTTTGGGAAAAGCAGATTCCAAAATGCAGACAGTACAGTATTAGTCTGATAGAATGATTATAAGTCCCACCATCTGTTGCACATTTCACAATTAAGTATGATGTTTTCTCTTCTCTAAAAAATGCCCAGTGTCTTTGTTATACATAGGAGATAACATGGCCCTTTCACTGTCTGGTTAGGGACAAACACCACCATAAAGCACACTTCATATTTATACAATAATCATTCTAAAACCTTAGTATACATCCAGAGGTAAAAATACTACATCCATTCCACTTAATTCATTTTAAACTTTCTAGTCATTTACAATGTCTCTTAATTTTTCTAATAACTGGTATTACATAAAAGGTAAAAAGAGGGTGTATTATAGAGAAATAAAAATCAAATACTCTGCTATCAACAGTATAGGCCATGACAGTCTTCATATTTACAACTTAATAGCCACAAGTCAGAGTGTTATGTGGTACATATCATTAAATGAAATGTCAATTTGTTTTTAGAGTTTCTAAATACTTGGAATTTTTTTATATTATAAAATATTAATCACTTAATTAATTCTGTATGCTAGTTGTAATCCAGTTATAATATCCATGCCTATTGTCCTCCTAAGCACTTCCTTATTTCAAAGAAATAAATTAGATAAAAAGCAAACTCTTCAAAATTATTTTGGTTGCCTTCTGGAACAAAAGACTAATTTTCATTTCAAACTACATTCAAGTGTAATCAATATAAAATGTTTTGTATCATTTAAGGCCTCTATCACTCTTTCCAAATCTACTTATAAGAGATGACTTAGGTATTTTTGTTTTGTTATTTTTCCCCTAGGTTAGTAATATTTCACATTATTGAGAGGATGGCAATTTTATTAGTAGTTTCCTTGGTTATGTTTTTCATTATGACACAGTTCTGACAATTTTCAAAGCATCTATCATCTTATTTAAGATTATCTGTATATATGTGTGTGTGTATTATATACACATATATATGTATATATATATGTGTATATATACACACACACACTAAAATGAATATTATTATGTTATAAATTTGCTCTGGGTAGTTTCAGACAAACTATGTTAGCATTCAAGGACTTGGCTACATGGAAGTAAACCCTGGGTAGAGATTCCTGCAGCGGGCCCAAATCTACCACTTCCTGGCTATAACGACTGAGAAGTGCTTTTATACAAAAACATAAAAGCCATGGTACTCACTACTACCACCATCCTGCTCTAAGATTCTGAATGTTTGCTCACCTATTTTGGACACTGGAGATGTGACCAAATAGGTCAGCATCTGTCATAACCTGGGTACATAATAATACTTATTTGGGGGGATTTTTTTAATCTAATGTAAAATATTGTGTGTTTATAGATCAAAATATCTTTTTTTCTAAAACAATAAATAGGAGCAGCACATGACAATGACTACAAATGAATTATGAAACATCTCAGAGCATGACTGTATAAAGTCCACATTCACTGGCATTTGTGGAGATGTTTAGTTTGTTGGGATTTAAAGTAGCAGCATATGCCTACAATCCCAGAACTCAGGCCAAGATGGGAAGCATGGGATACAAGAGAGATCCTGTCTTAAACAAAACAGATGTGAGCTTATACTATGGCTTGGTCTAATGAGCTGTCTGTATAGAAACAAGGGATGCAGAATCCAATGAAGATTGAGACTGCCCGAAACACAGTGTTTGTAAGTATGGAGATTTGGTCACATGACACAGGAGAGACTGTGATTATATTATGTTATAACTAACTAGTTATAACTAATCCATTGACAGTATAAGGAAATGATTTTGAAAATGAAGAGGCATTGTTTGAACTTTGCCAGGGAGAGCCAAGAATATAGGTCATTGGATGATCAGCCTTGTCATAACAAGTAAATAAATAAATAAATGCTTGGAGAGACTTTGAAAAAACCCTTTGATCTGGGCATTGGTGGCTCACGCCTGCAATCCTAGCTACTCGGAAGGCTGAGATCAGTGAGGTTCCCTGTTCTGTGCCAGCAAGGAAGAGCAAGAAAGTCCACGAGACTCCGACCTCTAACTAAATGGCAAAAATCCTGAAGTGGAGCTGTGGTTCAAGTGGTCAGGTGTCAGGCTTGAGCAAAGAAATGCTCAAGGACAGCAAGCACCCAGACATCTCTGAAATGCTGCAAAGACAGTGAGCCGTCCACAGAATGGAAGAAGGAGCCCGCCACCGCTCCTCTTTCTTTGATTGTTGCAATAAGGCAGCAAACAAACTGCATTTCCTTTTTTTTAAATGGATATTGGCCAAAGAATTGAGATTCCTGGGTGGGAGACAAAGGGGGTCAACTGCTCTCCAGTGGCCTTGGGGAGGAGAAGGGTCCCTGTCCTGTTGGTTGCCCAACTCCCAGTCCTCACAGTGCCAGGTGGCATGTGGCAGGTCACGCCCACATAATTTTCTAGAATGTTCAGAAAAAGGCAGCCAGACATATCTAAGGGAGATGTCATCTTCATGTCCTGGACACTGAGCAAACCTGGTCCCAAATCGTACAACCTCCCCTTGTGTGAAGAGTTCTGTCAAAGGTTCTTCAGACAAACCATTCAAAGGAAACAAAGTGGCAGGTGTATACACACAGCAAAGGAGCAGAGATCTGAGCAATGGTCTTGGGGCACTTCTATCATCTCGACACATTGTGATGGGTAAGGAAAGCTTACTGTTGCTTCCAAAAGAATTACAACGATGACGTTTTGAGTGAAACAAGGCATATAAGTGGACACAACAGACAAATATTATGAAACAGTAAATGTATTAAATATTTTTAAAGGTTCAGGATACTTGTATGATTCCATAAAGAAAAATGTAAGTTCACGTTGACAAAAACAGTTTATTTGGGCTGCAGTCAATTCAAAATGGTTTTTTATGGATCAAGATTTTTTTTAACACTGAGATCTTAGAACATGAGGGTTAAACGATACATGGAGATTGGAGAGAAGGCAGCTGTGGCTCACCGAGGCCTGCCAGGTACAGGCAGAAGCACGCCCAGGGTGCAGACACACCATGGAACTCTAGCTTGGTGCCTGCTCCAAACATGCCGCCAAATAAAGAGCCAGAGGCATGGCTCAGGTTGTACAGCACTGGCTCAGCAAACTCAAGGCCCCGAAGTGAAAGCCCCGGTACTATCCTAGGTATAACACGATGGACATGTGATTCCTACCTACCCAGCAGGCAGAGACAAGACAATGGCATTCCACAGGCAGCCCAGCATTGTCCAGACACACTCAGAAATACCCCTGCTCCAAGGAAGAGAGGAGTGGGAACACATGCCTGTAATTAAAGTTACTAGCGAGGTAGAGGGAGGACGGGCCACGCTTCAGCCAGGCTTGGGGAAAGCTGGCGTGAGGCTCACTCTTTAAAACCATTTAAACAAACAAACAAACTTAAAGCAAAAGAAATGCCAGCTCAATGACAGAGCTTCGGCAAGCCTGTTTAAGGTGCTGCGCTCAGTCTCAATACCAGGAATAAAGTGCATTGCCTAGAAAAGCTTCAAAATATGAAATAACAGAATGTCATCTCTACTATGTATAGCTTAGATTTTTTTTAAGGGTACAGGAGTTTAAATTCAGAGCACTAAGCTTTATAGGCAAGTATGATACCACTTGATACAAACCTCTAACTCAGAATTAGTTTAGACATTAGGAACTGAAAAATATTTATTAGAATTGCATGTGAGTTATATTATCTTAGTAAGAAAACAGATTTCAACTCCAACAGAGACCTTTTATGACAACATCCTCTTCCTAGAATCGTGCATTCTTAAACTTTGCCCCCTGCGGAGGGATATGGGTGTACACAATGTTCTACTTTTGTATCAAGTTAATCAATTTGCCATAGAATCTCCTCTCATATGATATCCCCAAACAGGTTTTCCACATTGGCTGAACATAAGTAGCTATGATTTTAATGTCCATACATCTGAAGTTAGTCTCCATTATTTCCAGTCTACAACACAGCATCTATTCAAGGTAAAAATCACAAGCGCTCAACTCTGGATGCTAAGTGAGGGTTTATACTACACAAAAATACTTGTTCAAGCAAAACTGTTAAAGCTGAGGGAGAGCATTGCATTTGTGCTGTTTCCTCTTAAAACTCTCCTTCCTATTCACTATGAGCTACATACTGTCCATTCAAATATCCAACAGCATGGTGAACTGTCACCATTTGAACCAGTGTAAGTTCTGAGAGCGAGGCCTGGGTGGTGTATTTTGGCCCTTGACTCTCGAGTTCATTAGGAGGGGGAGGAATGGTCCAGCCTAGGCACTGAAAACAGTCGACTGCAAATATTCCACACACAGTTCCCAAGCACTGATGATACGCAAGACAAACCTGGACACAACCCGTGCATAAGGGTGACGCTAGCTCACGGCCACTGGAGAGGGGGGCTCAGGGGCCCCGGGCACTGTTCACACACCATGACTGTGGACTTCACACACAACACACACGCACACGTACCTGCGCCCCTGCAGCAACACATATGTATACCCATATGCCACATAGCACAAAATTAGACATCACACACACACACAGGTATTTTCTGATGAGCATGGGGTCTGCTGGCAGAAGGAAGTTGAAGAATTTTGTGACATCTGTGGTACGGGAAGGCTGGCCCAAGGGAGCATGCAGGGCATTAGGAGGAGAAGTGAAAAATGATCCTGAGGACACAGAACACGCAATCACACACAGAACACGAGAGGCGCATGGTGACTCCATGCAGCAGGCTGTCAGTCCTGCAGAGAGTTAATCCAGGGAAGTGATGTGGAAGCCAAAGTGTGCAACTACAGGAAGGCAGCCGCACCTCTTCACGTAGGTGTGTTCTGGAAGCTGTGAGATAGAAAATCCCGAAAGGCCTCACTGAAGCAGGGGGTCAGGAGTCCGGAGCGGGAGGGTGAGGCCGGGACAGTGGGAGCCTGCGCTTCTCAAGGGTGCGAGCGGAGCTCCACCAGGGCAGGCCGGGCGCCACACCCCCGAGCCCCCAGGGCCACGGCCACTCACCCATGGCCGCACGTCCTCAGAGGCTCCCGCCCCCACCCCGACAGGATCCAGAGGACCAAGACGCCCTCACCCAGCACGCAAGTCACCAAAGAACCTCCATCATCCCAACCTGAACGCAGCCCAACAGCCGAGGACAGGATCAAGACACGACAGTAAAGAGGCGTGCAGTCACGAATCTGATATAAACCAGGGCAACAGCAAGCAGAGGGAACCAAGACCGGCCAAAGCCAAACAACAAATACACTGTCGGGCTTATGAAATGGAATCGTCATCTGAAAAACAAAATCACCTTAATGGTTGTGCAAGTGGAAGAAAATTGAAATTAATTAGGTAAATGGATGCAAACAAGACGTTCCAAAGACCTCCCACTGAGATGAATTCTCCTCCTCCTCTACTAGAGTTTGAGATGAGTTAATGATTCTCTTCTGAAGGAAGTGTCATTGAAACAAATTCTAAGTTTATGTGGAGAAACTTATACTTAACTTTGTCATCTCTAGCAATGTCTTGTGGATATACCTCTGTTGTATTTGTCAAAAAAAATAAAAAGCCATAGCTTCAATGTAATCATAAAATTATCAGAAAAACTGAAACGAAGTCACATCCTAAAGCATAATTAGTGTTGTTATTTGAAAGTGGAAAGTTTGTGAAAGAAAAGGAAATTTGTAAATATATCCATACATTGTCATGGGCAGTAATGCCTCAAAAATTATACAGAGAAGTTATATACGGTGCTGTATTTTGATACTGATCTGTGGCTCAGAAGGGCAATCCAGGCACAAAGTATACCATCTCAAATAAACCAGCCAAAAGCCACACTGGGGGAGGGGGTCAATGGAAGCCATGAGCAAGCAAGTTCACGGAAAATCAAAGGCCATCTCATTCAAACTTTGATACCAACAACAAACACACAAACAAAAGTTTAAAAAGAAAACAGGACGAACACAATTGGAAAATGGGAAACATTTAAGAAAATGTCTATTGTTTCTTTGTTCTCTCATGGAAATAACTTTGACGTTATTTTCTTCCTAAAGCGATCTCACTGTATTCATCTAATAATGCAGATCACATGCTTAACTTAAACAATTAGCCAAACTCCTTTGTCCATGCTCCGGGTTGTTGGGAACACTTTTGACAGACCTTGATGAGCGCAAACATCGTCTTGATATGGGCAGCAACCATGGAAAGGGAGATGGTGGCCAGGTTTCCATGCTAACAAAACTTGAGTCCAGTATCCTGACTTGTGGGAGTCGCCATTAGATTGTAAATAGGAAATAGGAGTAGTCTCACAATGACAGAGTACATAAGAAACCTTGAAACACTTGAATTTGTAAATGGATAGCCCAGGCAATTGAACCATACACTAATGGTGAGTTTTTAGGACATCTAACTGTATTTTGAACTACTTTCGGGGACAAAATCTTTTGGCTCCCTTTGATGAATTTTATATTATTCATAGAGGTACTATAAATGTATAACAAATTCAATAAATATTAATTGAATTTAATGAATTCCTTGAAATGCCTAATTGGGGCTGAGACTTTGCCTAAAGCAATTCATTTACAAAATATCATTCTAGGACTCTTTCTCATTGAAAACATATAATTTTTCTTCATTGTGTCTAAGTGTCTGCAATAATTATTCCAAATCTGTGAATATAAAATTTTTGACAGAAAAATGTATAATTAGTTTTCTTTGATATTTCATTTCTTTTCTTAGATAAAACTCAGATAAATCTAAAGCAAAAATAACTTTCCTAAAATTCAGACAAAACAAATGAGATGATGAGCTTAGATGGAAACTGAGTGTGTTAGAACTATGTGATTTTATATGTGATTTTATGCTGGAGGGGGTGCAGGGAAAGAGGAACCCTTCTTCATTGTTGGTGGGAGTGCTAATTAGTACAACCACTTTGGAGAACAGTATGGAGATTTCTCAAAAAGCTCAATATAGACCTACCCTATGACCCGGCCATACCACTCCTAGGCATCTATCCTAAACAGCAAACCCCAAGATATCAAAAAGACATTTGTACTTCCATGTTTATCGTGGCACAATTCACAATAGCCAAAATATGGAAACAACCCAGATGCCCCTCCACAGACAAATGGATCCAAAAAATATGGTACCTATACACAATGGAATACTACATAGCGATTAGGAATTGTGAAATATTGTTATTCACAGGGAAATGGTCAGAACTCGAACAAATAATGTTGAGCGAGACAAGCCTAGAACACAGAAAACAAAGGGACATGATCTTCCTGATATATGACTGTTAACAAAGGGAGGCAGAGAGACAGTAGAGACTAAGTCTGTGAATACTGTATATGTTCTTGATACATTGTATATTGTATATATGTCTACCTGACCTAGAGAAGGGATAGAAAAACAGGACGTAAGATATCACAAGAAATGTACACACTGCCCTACTATGTAACTGTACCCTTTTTGCACAACACCTTGTAAAAAAATTTGTGTTCAATTAATAAACAACAACAAAAAAAGTTTCCGGCAGAGCGTTGGTGGCTCGTGCCTGTGACCCTTGCTGCTTATGAGACTGGGATTTGATGATCTCTGTTTGAAGCCTGGCCAGGCAGGAAAGTCCGTGATCCTCCTACCTCCAGTTCACCACCACAAGACAAAAGTGGAGCTGTGACTCAAGTGGTAGAGGACCAACCTTGAGCAAAGATGGTCATGGACAGGATCCAGACCTGAGATTATGCCCTAGGAGCAGCACCAGAAAAGGTTGTATAAAATTTAGCACCACATACAATATTATTGCAACACATTTCTCACCAAAATGTGTATAATAACTATATGCCATTTTGGACAAAATAAATTACATTCTCACACACGTGTGGTGTGAGTCCAATGCATCTAAAGAATTATCTTACTTTTCCATGAATTTCATGGATGTTACTACATGTATGAACCTTAATGATAAGGTTCAGAACTTTCTTTTCTGTGTTTCATGTCCATTATGACTTCAGACTTGCATTGCTTCAGTTAAATGTGTAGTAAAAGAAGCACAATGCTATAACTCTACAAGTAAGCTCAATAGATGATAAAAGACAAAACAAAACAAAAAACAGGACTCTAAAGATTCACACAGTGAGACCAAAGAGGATATTCTTAGGAGAAATTCACAAGGGCTCGGTAACTATGTACATATGATCATATAAAATGATGCTTATTGAAATGAACTCCAAGAAATGGAAACAAGAGGCTTTATTAATTGTGCTATTTGCAGTTATTTCTTCTGTTTTTTTTTCTCTCTTTTTCCATTCATTTTTTTTAAATTTCTGTACCCTTTGTCTTGCATGTAAGTTTATCTGACTTGGGGAGAAGAAGGGGAAGCACAGAAAAAGTGGCACAAAGGGTGAACTAATTCAGCACTGATACTCATCAGACACTATGTTAGAAATGAACTCTACAACTTCGTGGGTGGGGAGATGGGTGGAGAGGGAAAACACTGGGGAGAAAATGAGGAAGAGGGTGACACTGTTTAAAAAGAAATGTGCCCAATACTTGACTCAAGTAACTGTAACCCCTCTGTACATCATCTTTACAGAGACCTAAAATAACATCGAAGTGAATTCTTTTCATGGTGAGACAACAGAAACACTGTGTTTAGAAATTTTTATGTATTATACTTGCTTATTTAATTTTCTCTTTATTTTCCAATGTTTTTGTTTTGCTAAACTCTGCTTTTTGTCAGTTGGAAAGCAGCCACAAATCAAAACTTTGTGTCTACTCTTCCCTTTAAAACAGGTGCTACAAATCCTCCACCCCTAAGATGTAGTCAGCAGCCCACATGCCCTGCCCTTGGGATTTTCTTTCAATAACAGAAGGTACAGATTTGAGGGGTCATCAGTTGTGGCAATAAGAATTTTGTCAGACGGGACCATTGATGAAGAACCCTATGGGGCTTCCAGGAGGGAAACTAGGGGAGTGGGCAGCCTTCCCGAGATTGGGGTGAGAGTAGAAGACATCATGAAATGAAGTAGAAATACGAATAGCTTCTTACAGCACAGGTTATCTCACAAGCTTGTGAACTTAGCAATAAATATGTATATAGAGCATGTGTGCTCCCCTTCATGCCACTGGCTTAGAGGAGGGCATCCATCCCTTTTTTTCATTCACCTTCTCACAATGATTTTCTCTGCATCTATTGTCCTCCTGTTAGTGACACGAGCCTGCCAATGTTTACTGCAATCCTAACAGCCAGGATACACAAAATCTTTAAAAATGTAGTGATATCTTCTTAATGGTTCTCTGTACCCAGTGATATTCCATAAAACATGAAAAATATGACACACATTTTGAAAAGTGTAACGATTCACGGACCTACATGGATATTATTTCATATGACAGTATGCTTATGGGATCCACTGATACAGTAAAATTTTGTCAATATTCATTACAAAGTAGCCCATCAAAGTGAGCATTTCACATATTCTGTGAGAAACATATTTTTGAATAAAATTTAAACTAAAAGTTCTGCCAGGGTGTAATATAATATAAACTAACCCGAGTTTAAAAATTGTGAGGTCATCTGTTTCTGTCCGGATGGTAAGATGGCCGGTCTGCCTTACCAGGAATCAGCCAGCCCAACACAGCCAACAATGCAACTAAGCCTGGGCATGGCTTATTCAACCCCAAAGACGTCTTTTTTTTAATTAATTAAATTTTGTTGATAAGGTGTTGTGCAAAAGGGGTACAGTTACATAGTAGGGCAGTGTATACATTTCATGTGATATCATACACTTCGTTTTTCTTTTCCTTCCCTAGATCAGGTAGGCATATACACAATACCCAGTGTACCAAAATCATATACAGTAGCCATGTGCCATACGCCAAAGGAAATTCACCTAGGACTTTAAATATAACGTCAACAATAGAGTTTGCTTGTCCTTGTCTTATATGATTATACATACCTAGCTGTTGAGCTACTGTGATCCACTGAGAGGTCTATTTTAGAACTTTTTTGTTTAGTCATTGTTTGGTTTTAGATACATAATGTAAGGTTGCTGACCCAAACCTGTAGAAATACAATTTGACAAGATGTTTTTTGTTTCATGGACCTGGTCTTTATTGTCTCCCCGCCCCCCCCCGCGCCACCCTAACAGTCATATATCAAGGAGATCTTGGCAGTTTGTTCTCTGTGTTCTACGCTTGTCTCTCTCAAAATTATTTGTTCAAGTTTTGACCATTTCCCTGACAATACCAATATTTCACCATTTCTAATCACTATGTAGTATTCCATTGTGTATAGGTACCACATGTTTTGGATCCATTCATCTTTAGAGGGGCATCTGGGTTGTTTCCATATTTTGGCTATTGTGAATTGTGCAGTGATAAACATGGAAGTGCAAATGTCTTTTTGATATATTGGGACCTGTTGTTCAGGATAGATGCCTAGGAATGGTATGTCTCAGTCATAGGGTCTATGCTGAGCTATTTGAGGAACCTCCATACTGTTCTCCAAAGTGGTTGTACTAATTTGCACTCCCACCAACAATGGAGAAGGGTTCCTCTTTCCCCGCACCCCCTCCAGCATTTGTTGTTGCCTGAGTTCAGAGTATAGGCCATTCTAACTGGAGTGAGGTGGTATCTCAGGGTTGTTTTATTTGCATTTCCTTTACTTCCAGGGATATTGAACATTTCCTCATATGTTTCTTTGCCAGTTTTATCTCTTCTCTTGTGAAGTCTCTCCTTAGCTCCTTTGCCCATTTAATAATTGGTTTACTGGGTTTGGAGGGGGTTAGTTTTTTGAGTTCTCTGCAGATGATGGATATTAGGCCTTTGTCTCTTGCTGTGTTGGCGAAGATCATTTCCCATATGGTTGGCTGTCTTCCTAGTTTGGTGGCTATGTCTTTGCTGTGCAGAAACTTTTTAAATTGTAGTAGTCCCATTTGTTGAGTCTCTCCCCTATCTGTTTTGCCCCTGGGATTCTATTCAGGAAGTTCCTTCCTGTGCCTATAAGTTCTAGCGTCTTTCCTACTCTGTCTGTCAGTAATTTCAAGGATTCAGGTCTGATGTTGAGGTCCTTGACCAATTTTGAGTTGATCTTGGTGCATGGTGATAGGCTAGGGTCTAGTTTGAGTTTTCTACATATGGCTGCCCAGTTTTCCCAGCACCAGTAGTTGAAGGGGCTATGTTTATTCCATTGTATGTCTTTAGCTCCTTTGTCACATATCAGCTGACTGAAAGAGTGCAGTTTTATTTCTGGGTTTTCTATACTATTCCATTGGTCTTCAGGTCTGTTTTTATACCAATACCAGGCTGTTTTGTTATGATGGCTTGTTATAATAGAGCTTGAAATCTGGTATTGTTTATTTTCTCAAAGAACAAGCTTTTAGTTTTATTTATTTATTGAATGGTCTTTGTATATTAATCATATTTATCTCTTCTTTAATCTTTGTGATCTCTTTCCTCCTAGTCGTTTTAAATTCAAGCTTTTCTTGTTCCTCCAGACATTTTAGCTGCATCATGAGGTTATTTAGCTATTTTGATTCCAATCTTTGAATGTGAGTGCTGAGGGCAATGATCTTGCCCCTCAGTACTGCCTTAGCTGTATCCCATAGGTTTCTTTGTGGTGTATTTTCATTGTCATTGTGGCTTATGAATTCATTAATTTCATCCTTAATTTTCTCTGTGGCCCAAGTGTTAGATAACAGTGAGGGGTTTAGCCTCCGTATTTGTATAGCCTCTGTGGTATCCTTTGTTATTGAGGGTTACCTTGATTCCACTGTGATCAGATAAAATACATGGGATAACGTCAATACTCTTGTATTTGCTGAGGTTCTTTATGTGGACTATGACATCTATTTTGGAGTATGTTCCATGGGCTGCTCAGAAGAATGTGAATTGGGTCTCTGTAGGGTGAAAAACTCTGTACAGATATGTCAGATCCATGTGGGATAGGGTGTTACTTAGGTCTTCTGCTCCCTTGCTAATCCTCTGTGGGTTGGATCTGTCTCTTGGAGAGAGTGGAGTATTAAAATCTCCTACTATGGTTGTATTTGTCTATCTTGTTCTGTAGTTCTGAGGGAATTTGTTTGACATATTTAGGGCTTCTTTTGTTTGGTGAGTATAAATTTATCACTGTGGTATCTTGATTCTCGATTTTTTCCTTGTATTAAAATGTAGTGCCCTCCTTTATCTTTCAGAACTGATTTTAATGAGAAGTCTAGCTTGTCTGAAATCAGGATGGCTACCCCTGCATTTTTGGAAGGTGCATTTGCTAGGAAGATCTTGCTCCATCCTTTCATTCAGAGCCTGTTTTTGTCCCTTGCTGTAAGATGGGTCTCTTGAAGACAAAAGATAGCAATTTTTTGTTTACAGATCCACTCTGTAAGTCTGCTCCTCTTTATTGGAGAATTTATACCATTTATATTCAAAGAGATTATGGATATGTGTGTTTTTCTTCCTTCCATTTTCCTGTTAGCCTGTTTTTCCTCTCCCTTCTTTCTTGTCTTTATTGAGCTGCTCTTCCTGTTGGGCTCTGGCTATTGCATATTCTTTCTTTTTATGTCTGTGTGTCCTGTACTTTTTCTGTTGGCTGGGGTTCCCCTCTTAGAGTTTGCTGTAAGGCTGGTTGTTTTATTCACATAATCCTTTAGTTCCTCTTTGCTATGGAAAGATCTGGTTTTTCCCTCGAAGGTAAATTCTAATTTTGTTGGGTATCTAATTCTGGGTTGGCAGTTGATGGCCTGAAGAACTTGGATTGTGTTCTTGCAGGCTCTTGGTTTGTTGTTTTTGTGGAGAGGTCTGCCGTGATTCTGATCTTTTTTCCATTTTAATATAGTTCTTTCTTCGTTTTGGCTGTGTTCAAAATTTGCTCCTTATTCTTGAAATCTGAGCCCTTGATAATTATGTGTCTAGGGGACAATTTTCTAGGGTCTGGTCTGCCAGGTGACCTATATGCTTCTGTTATTTGGGTGAGGTTTTCCCTTGTGAGATTGGGGAAATTCTCTGCATGATTCTATTGAATATGTGTTGTGTTACTCTGCTCTGGCACTCCTCTACTTCCACTAACAGCCAGGTAGTGCCTTTTGTATGTGGCGTCACCAGCATTTGTGAGTGTCTGCATTGCTGACAGTGGTCCTTCTGGTGTGCGGGGGATGGAATCTCAAGGTGGTTTTGATTTACATTTCCTTTACACTCTGGTACTTTGAACATTTCTTTATGTCAGTAGCCTGATCGTACGCTTACTAACTGATTTGTTAATTATTTAAAGTTACAGTCTTTTGAGCTGCTGTGTATCCTGGTTAATTAACCTTGTCAGATGTATGGATGGCCATGGTTTCTTTCCATGCTTCAGACATTTTAGCTTAGAAACCATATTTTGGCTGTGCAGAAGCTTTTAAGCTTGATGAACCCTCTCCTCTATTTGCTGAGCGCCTGCAAGTGCGTCAAGAGCTTCTCCCCTCGGCCTGCAAATCTGTGCCTGCCCTCCCTCCACCAGTGAATCTGTGCCTCCCCCCCACCCCGGCACCCCCAGGCCTTGAACCTAGGGCCCATCCCACACTGAGATGGTTTTCACTTTAGGGGACGCAGTTTCTGTCTTCTGTGCCTAGGAAGGCTGAGTTTTCTCAACACCATTTGCTGAAGGAGTGCTTTTATTTCTAACAGAAACTTTGGTTTATTTGTCAAATGTTAGGGAGCTGTGATTATGGCATGGTCAGCCACATAGGTTCCTTCTCCCCTCAGAAATCAGGACTCACTTCCTGAGCCTCCTGCTCAGGGGACAAGTTGTGCTCCATATAGCCACCTCCTAGCAGTGCACCAGGCCACATGCTTGCCTGCGCGATCTGGCGTGGCCTCCACAGGGCATTCCTCCAGAGCTTTGTCCTTGCCTGTCACAGCACACACTCACTAGTGGTGCTCACCTTCAACAGCTCTACAAGAACCTGGCCTGCTAATTCACAACAGAGCCATAGCAGTTCTTGTGCCACTGCTTCATCCTTCCCTCTCCAAAAAAACACACACAAAAGGATACCTAAGGCACAGTAACAACAAACACCAAAGCCAAAACAAACCAAAGCCTCTAGAGGAATCATGGTCTCAGGGTGTGCTAAGAAGAAAGTAATCCAGTTCTTCAAGTTAAAGTTTCTAGTTGTAATCACTCAGGGCTGAAATGGTTTGTCATTGCTAGGAAACAAATGCATTCTATAGGTACACACGTGTCTCTGTTCAGATCACCATCTTTTCACACAGGCAGGAATATAGTCTCCAGCCTACCATTTCTAAGTATGAATTACAAATAATACATACATATCGAAATCAGGGAAATTACAATGCCAATCATCTGATCACAGGTCTTTTAGCAAGGAAGAATGATCACATTTGACTCTGCTAGAGAAAGAAATAATGAAAGATTAAATTATTTACTTCTGGCTGGGGATATAGCCTAGTGGCAAGAGTGCCTGCCTCGGATACACGAGGCCCTAGGTTCGATTCCCCAGCACCACATATACAGAAAATGGCCAGAAGCGGTGCTGTGGCTCAAGTGGCAGAGTGCTAGCCTTGAGCGGGAAGAAGCCAGGGACAGTGCTCAGGCCCTGAGTTCAAGGCCCAGGACTGGCCAAAAAAAAAATTATTTACTTCTGAGGCTCCAAAATACATCTCAGCCTTGCCTTGTTGCTTCCTGTCATAAGAGGTGCTGAAATGTAATTACTCCAGAGAGACTGTGACAAAGGCTGAGGTAATACTCATTTTCTGAGTGGAAATTTATACATTAGAATGTGTGGACCCTTACTTAACTTAGTGAGAAAAAAGCAATACAAGATTGAAACAACTGTTTTACCATGGCAAGTTCAATTTCTTACTAAAACGTGTGTGTGTGCTTGTGTGTGTGTGTTGGAAGTTTTAAAATTTTTAATCCATAAAGACTCAGAAGGGTGAGGATATATATCTTCTATTTTTCTACTCCCTGTTCAAGAGAGAATTTGAAGCCAGAAACTTTAAATAAACTGCTAAGAGGAACATCCTTGTCCAACATTAAAAAGGAAGATGTTGACATAATTGTTTTATTTTCGGATCTTCTCTCTGCTCCTCTTTCTCCTCCCCATTCTTCTTAGCATTCCTCAATTTTTTTTTTCAAATTTTCTAGCTCCATACCACCATGCCAGCTCTACCATTCTCTCCAAGCATTATTTCTTGCCTATAAAATTAGCTATTCACTCCTCAAAGAATATTATCTCTATTACTAACTACTTCTATAAGTAATTTCCCTTTTCTTCCTTTTCTGCTTACACACACATACACACACACTTTAAGTGCATTGCCTAATATGTATCTCAACAATTTATTAAATTTAAAATCTTCCCATTTTTCTATGGAGTATCATAGGGTTTTTGTTAATATTATCATTAAGTAGTTACACAAAGAAGTTTCAACTAAAAATTTCACCTTATGGGGCTGGGAATATGGCCTAGTGGCAAGAGTGCTTGCCTCATATACATGAAGCCCCGGGTTTGATTCCTCAGCACCACATATATAGAAAAAGCCAGAAGTGGCGCTGTGGCTCAAGAGGTAGAGTGAGTGTTAGCCTTGAGAAAAAAAAAATCCAGGGACAGTGCTCAGGCCCTGAGTTCAAGGCCCACGAGGGGCAAAAAATGTCAATTTATGAGTACAATTCATGCCGATCAATGCCACTCGTTCTGTCCTTATCATCCCCCTCCCCCCACCATATCAGAGATTTTTTTTAAAGCATAGCAAACATTTTCCCAAGCTCTTAGGAGTCTTTTCCTCTAACGTTAGAGACAGCCTGTGGGAGCTGTTATCTCTCTTTAGATAAACCTATTTGATTTTGGTATTGAGAATCATCATATTGGGTGTTATCAATCGAATTCCAAACCCTACAGCCTCAGGGTCCATGTCTACGTCTGCCAAGCAAAATGGATGCGGGTATTTCTGGAAGCGGGTTTCGCGGTGGGTTTCCCCAGGCGGAGCGTGGAGGATGGAGCCTGGATCCTCATCCGGGGCCCAGCCCTGGGAGGGAGCACGACCTTGGTGCAACTAGAAGCTGGGAAACAACAGTGAGGTGGCCCCGAGACAGCAGACCCTGGGGGCAGACCCCACACCCTTTCTGTTGTGTCTCCTCGGGCTACAGTTATACTGATGTTTGAATAACTCCTCCCCAGATAAACTGTACACGACTTGATGAGCTGCCAGGACTGAGCTGTATTGCTCCGCAAAGCCTCTAAGTAGTAAGGGATTTGTGCGCGCGCGTGTGCACATGTGATCCTTGGACCGATCTGGGTGCTGTTTCTGACCATATGTCACACAGGGCTGGGCTCTATTAAGTGAGCCCCCCCCCCGACTTGTGCACATGGGTGGCTAACAGGAGGTGGACTTTGACAGTCATTCAGGCAGAGCCGTGTGGATCTGTGTGTGATTCTGAGTGTGCACGCACGTGTGCCTCGTGTGGGTCCCCCACTCTGTGCGCCCGCGCAGGCCCCACGGGGAATCCCTGCCGGGGTGGGGATGGCCAGGGCGGCCACAGAGGTGGTGGGGGTGGAGTAGGGGGTGGGGGTGTGGGAAGACAGGGCCGGCCCGAAGGGGGCGGGGCGCAGGGACCCGCGGTGACCTCACAGGGGTCACAATGGACTACCGAACCTGGAAGCCAGGGCACAGCAGCTTTGCGCGCACAGGCAGCCGAGGCCTCACACAAGAGATGACCATGGAGTCAGCAATATGAGGCCCAGCCATCAGCCATCGTCCCAGGCCTCCGACCATCGTGAGACCTGGGGCGGGAGAATGGTCCGTGACCTACCGTGCTGCAGGTCACCCGTGGACCCCCAGCCCCCGCCCCCACACCCACCCAAACCACAACTCAAACCCCAGCCCAAACCCCAGCCCCGACCCCCGCCAGTACCCCTGTCTGGGACACGGAGGTTCTGGCCTCTCTACTGGAGAAGCTCCAAGGTGGCAGCCCCCAGGCTGGGGGATGCCCCCGAGGACCATGGACACCCCAAGACCGCTCATGGCCCTGCCAGTGTTCCCATGCCCCAGAGGCACGCCCAGCACGCTAGGGATGAGGGCCAGGCCCAGGGGTGCTCGGCAAATCCCTGCAACCCGTCCCCGCTCCTCGAGGCGACTGCCCGTCGCCCGGCCAAGACACTGAGAGTTGAGGGGCACTCGGTCACCACCCGTGCCTCCCCTGAGACCGGGACCCAGGGAACCCAGGTGACCACCCGTGGGACCCCTGAGATCGGGACCCAAGGACGCCCTGTGACCGCGCACAGGAGCCCTGACACCAGGACCCAGGGATGCCCTGTGACCACCCGCGGGCACCCTGACACCAGAACCCAGGGTCCCCCAATGATTGCTTGGGGCTCCCCTGAGACCGGGACCCAAGGACGCCCTGTGACAGCTCGCGGGCGCCCCGACACTGAGAACCAGGGATGCCCTGTGACAGCCCTGGGACCCCCCTGAGACCGGGACCCAGGGACGCCCTGTGACAGCCGGTGGGAACCCTGACACTGGGACCCAGGGACGTGCTGTGACAGCCGAGGGACCGCCCGAGACTGAGACCCAGGGACGCCCTGTGACAGCCCACGGCCACCCCAAGACTGAGACCCAGGGACGCCCTGTGACAGCCGAGGAACCCCCCCGAGACTGAGACCCAGGGACGCCCTGTGACAGCCGAGGAAGCCCCCAAGACTGAAACCCAGGGATGCCCTGTGACCACCCGCGGACGCCCTGACACTGAGACCCAGGGACGCCCTGTGACAGCCCGCAACTGCCCCAAGACTGAGACCCAGGGACGCCCTGTGACTGCCGAGGGACCCCCCGAGACCCGGACCCAGGGTCGCCCTGTGATGGCCCAGGGTGTTGCCCAGATTGAGACCCAGGGAAGGGAAGGGCTGCCCCAGGGCCCTGGCCACACTGGAGCCCAGGGCCAAGGCCAGGGCCAGAACGACATCCTGGGGTTCCTGACGACCGCCCGCGGCCCCGGCGAGGTCCCCGACAGCCAGCCCCTGGGAGCAGGAGCCTCGGCCTGCATGTGGGTGCCAAGGCCGATGTTCTCCCTGGGTCCCTGCCTGCCCATGCCCAGGCCCTGGGTTCCTTGCCTTCTGGAGTTGATCGAAGAGTCGGAGCCCGAAAGCAGCAACTGAGGACGAGGGGCTCACGACCTCAGACAGCGCCTCCGGGGAGGGCACACCAGCATCCGAGGAGCAGCGATCCTGGGCCAGTGAGGAGGAAGAGGGCTAGATGACGCCTTTGAGGAGGACCTGGCCCGGGTAAGCAAGGAGGCTGAGCAGGCCCAAGAGGTAGGCCAGGCCTTGGAGGAAGAACTGGCCCTACTGAATCTGGCACTGGCCGAGCACAGCCCTCCCCGGGAGGAGCACAAGGTGGCTGTGGAGACCCTGGACTCCGTGGACACCCCGGACTCCACAGACACCCCAGACTCCACAGACAGTGAATCAGAATTGTAGATCTAGGGTTAGGGCCGGGCGTGGCCCACTGAGCAGAGGGAGCTCTGGACTTTTCTGGCCCCTCAGGAGCTCAGCCCTACCCTCCACACCCCGAGCCCGCCCTGCCCAATCCCGCCCATCCCTATCCCCATCCACTCCAAGTCACCATGGCCTGTTCCCCAAAGCCCTGCCCCAAGACCCCGCCCATTTTGGCCCACAACACAGGCCCCTCCCCATGCAGGAGGAGGCACCACCAGACACCAACAGAAGCCCCTCCCAACCTGCCATACGCCAGAGGCCCCGCCCCTCCTTGTTAAGCATACTCTGCCATCAGCAAGAGGACCTGCCCCCTCTCAGCAGCATGAAGCTCTGCCATCGGCCAGAAGACCCGGCCCCTCTTGGCAGTATGTAGCTCCACCATTGGCAAGAGGACCCGCCCCTTCTTGGCAGCATGAAGCTCCGCCATGTGTCAGAGGATCTGCCCCCTCTCGGCAACACGTAGCTCAGCCATCGGCCAGAGGACCCACCCCCTCTCGGCAGCATGAAGTTCCGCCATGTGCTGGAGGACCCGCCCCCTTTCAGCAACATGTAACTCCATCATCGGCCAGATGACCCGCCCCCCTCTCAGCAGCATGAAGCTCCGCCATGGGCCAGAGGACCCGCCCCCTCTCGGTAACATGTAACTCTGCCATTCACCAGAGGCCCTGCCCCCTCTGGGTAGATTAGGCAATGTCCCACTTTGGAGGTCAGGTACCTTTTGGATAGTACTGTAACAGGCTCCACCCCATGCCGTAGGACCAGCCCCTATTTAAGGCAAAAGCCACACCTCACGCTTGGTGCCCTGCCCTTTTTGAACAGTTGAGCAAGCCCTGCCCCACCCATGCTGGATGCCCCACCCCGCCGTGGGCCTCACCCCTACCATATGCCCCACCCCTGCCACATGACCCTGCCCCTTTCTTGTAGTTTTGGTATTGTCTTTGTTTAATAAAGTTTGATGTGTTTAGCTCTGTGCACAGTGGCTCCCTAGTGTCTCTCGGCCTGCAGTTCCAGGCCTTGGTGGGGAGAAGGGGGGCTTGGGGTGGGAATGGTGTCCCTGGGGTTCAGGGGAGGGATGGTGCTCATGGTGGGGACAGGGCCCAGGGGACATAGGATTTCTTAGGTCATCTGGCAGGGCTCCTGGGTTGGCCCTGGGCTCTGTGGTGGGAGCGCCAAGCATGGCTGGGGACCCTGTGTCCTGGTGGAGTGCACGAGGCCCTGTTGTATGCCCTGCAGATAGGCCTCCCTCGCCCTGGGGCTGCTCTAGGGTGGTGGGGATGGGGGGTTACAGCCCTGTAGGCAATAGGGCAGTGTGGACAGGGGTCACAGCTGGTGCCAGCCATGTGCTGGGAGCCTAGGTCAGTGGGAGAGTAGAGAGAGTACTGTGGACCAGGCACCAGCAGCTAGCAGCTCAGGATGCTGAGCTCTGAGGATGCTGGTTCAAAGCCAACCCAGGCAGAAGAGTTCCTGAAATTCGAATTTCTAGTTCACTCCTGAAAAGCTGGCAAGAGACCTGCCAGTCCTGAGCAACAAGCTGAGGTGAAATGTGAGTCCCCAAGTTCAAGTCCCGGCATGAGTGTCGAAGCTGGGGGACCCTTTCTAGTTGTTGTGAAAGCAATCTGACACCAGAGTTAGACTTCACTCTTTCAAAGCACAGTCCTTCAGGGGTCCTGAAGCCTCGTGCACTGGGGAGACCAAGGAAGGCCATTTCTGGGTGGCCTGCCTGCTCCAGGCGCCCCCCCACGGCACTGCGGTGGGGTGGTGAACAGGCCTGCTTGGCCCAGGAGCTGGATTTGTGTCCACGGGGAGCACTGTGTCCTCCTGTTCCCCGGAGGAGGTGATTTGTCTCCAGAAGGACCTGCTTGGATTTGGAGCACAGGTAATACCAGCCACACTTTCCTTATCCTGTTAACTAATTTTCTTTAAATAGTTGTACAGAGGAATTTCCATTCAACCTGTTGTTCTATGAGCACAGGGCATCTTGATCAATGTCATGGGTATTTTCTTCCCTGTTCTTCACTCTTCTTTTTTGTTTACCAAGAGTAGGAAGTTTGACCTTTTACTGGGTTTCCTTGGTCATAGAGAAGGTGTTTAAACATCTGTTTAAGTTGGTGCCTTTGTAGAGAAATGGTCACCAGAAAATCTTACTCCTCTATCGTCTTGCTGCACCGTCTATTTTTTATTTGCATTTTTTATTTATTGTTTGCAGTGGAGATTGAACTCTGGGCCTTGGCACTGTTGCTGAGTTCTGCTGCTCACAGTTAGCACTCTACAACTTGAAACAAAGAATCACTTTCGGGTTTCTGGTGGTTAGCTGGAGATAAGAGTCTCATGGACTTTCCTGCCCTGGCTGGCTATGAACCAAGAACTCAGATCTCAGCTTCATGAGTAGCTAGGATTACAGGCATGAGCCACTGGCAAAGAATGATCTGCAGGACTTTGGGAAAAAAATCTTAAAACTTGGAAGAGATTACGAGGTAAAAATGTCTAAAGCTAATTATGTGATCAAATGATCAAGGGTCACCTTCATTTTCATGACTGATGTTCTAAAGGGAAGTAAGTAGATAATTTGGCTCTTAAACCTGAGGTGAGTAACATTCAGTGATCTCTTTAGTTTTCCAAAGCAACAATGGTTTTGTTCGCTTCTCAATCTACTTTTATGATCATTAAATAGTTGTACAAAGCAGTTTGACTACAATGAATTTTTGTAAGCATCACCCCTTTTGGCATTCCTCCCCTGTTGGGGTTCAGCTTTGGCCTTGAGGGGGAGGGGCAGAGGAGAGCGCTCCCAAGATGCCGCCCTTCCTCCAGCCCTGGGGAAATGCGGAAGCAGGCCACAATTCTCTGGGTCCAGAACCAGAAGAACTGGCTTTGCGATCAGCCCCCCCCCCCCAACTTTCTCACCAGCTCATGTGCTCCCCATTTTCGCGGGCTTTGCCCATGGGGTGGTGCTGTGCAAGTGACGTTAGCTCATGAGGGGGTCTTATGACAAGCTTGCCAGCCTATCACCAGCTCCTGGTCTATCACCCCTTTTCTCATCACCCCTACTATATCAACTGTTAGCCACTCCCTTATAAAATCAGATTTGCTCTTGAAGCGTCTCTGAGATCCGTCTGTGCCTGGTTTCCTTGGTGGGTAAGGAGGGAGGAAAAGGGGATCTTGATCAGCCACGTGCACCTTAGGCTAGCCCGTGTCCCTCACTCCACCTTGGCCACCTGCTGGTCAGGTGCCCAGGGGAGAGGGTGAAAAGGGGAGCACTGATAAGGGAGTAAACTTAGCATCCCCGCACCAAGGGAGGTAAATCTGGCCCGGCACTCCCCAGCCTTCCCCTGCTCAATCTCCCCCCTTCTCCTCAATGTAGTTCTTATACATGTGATGACCTTCCGGCGGCTGGTGCAAAGGTAAATCAGGGGGGTTCACTAAGAGCCTTAAGAGTTCCTACGTTTCTGACTTAATATACAACACTGATTTTCTCTTTCAGCTCCCAACCCTTTTTAAAATATTTTATGCCATGCCCGGGGCTTAAACTCAGGGCCTGTGCGCTGTTGCTCAGCTTTTTCACTCGATATTCTGGTGAACTTTCTACCTGGACTGGCTTCAGACTTCTGTCCTTAGATCTCAGCTTCCTGAGTAGGGAGGTCTGCAGCCTGAGCCAGCAGGACTGAGCTGCTTTTTTTCCCTTTCTTCTTTCCTTCCCTGTTTATCCTTCTTTACATTGTTTTTTTGTTCATCTTTCTTTATGGGGACTACTTTCTGTCTTCTATTTTTCCTTTTCATTCAGAAATCATTGATTATCTCCATTGCACTCACTTCCCTAGCTTGTATTAGTGATCCAGAATAGTCTAAAGTGTGTTTTGTACCTTTGAGTGCTTGTAGTGAGAAAAAAAAAACATCATTTTTTAATCATACTGTGCTCTCTAGTAATTATAACCATTGCTAATTACTACTCTCATAATACAATGTTAGGTCACATATCCAACATCATAAAGTTTACAACATCGTAACTAATACAACACATACCAAACAAGCTCCAGGACACAGAAATCTGCAAGAATGACTAAGTCTGCAGAGTTCAGGAAATGGTAATAAGCTAATAAGAAGAAGTTCAGTAAGGTAATAAGAATAACTCGCATTCTTCTCTGGATGAGCAAAAACTGGAGGTAAGACAGTGTATTTACACAGTTACAGAGGTGTTTAGCTTTTCAAAAACCTTGAGGGACTTGATTTTGTTGCTCAGTAGAGTGAACTAACTTTATTGACTGAGTAAAGTAAATGAGCTCATTGAAAAGTCAATGTAATTTAAATGTCTATGAGTTCCTGGACCAGTATCCCTTCTGTTCTATTCCTTCATAAAACATCAATTGTTCAATACCCATTTTACTTATTAAATCATTATCTGTCTCACTCAAAAGATAACAAATACTGAATCTTTATGGTCACCTTTACCACTACCTAGCCCAGAATACTTGTTCACTGTTCACTAAATGAAGACGTATTTCGGGGTTTTCTGAATTTAGGATCTATTTGTAATAGTGACTGGAGCTACCTACCTGTCCTTCATCTACCATTTGACCAAGGGGATGACGGAAGTTACTGTGGAGGATGGAGCCATGAAGACCCCTCCGCCCTCCATCTGTCCTCCTCCTGTGTTAATTACTATGGAAAGCTCAGCTGGGCCTGGCAGCCAAGGAGCTCTGTGGATGGAGTCAAGGCAATGAGTCAGCTTAATCCACCCAGGAAGGCCAAGGAGTCTGTCAGAAAGAGGGAGTGTAAAGGAGCTGGTGGCTCTGAGTCTGGGGGCCGAGGTCAGGGCTGCTGGACTCAGGAATGTGGCCTGCTCCGGCATCTGGGAGCCTGGTTCAAAGCCCCAGGAAGCCAGTGTGGCCTTAGTCCTTAATGCCATCCAAAGGAGATTCTCAGAGATTTACTTCCTTGAGTGGGAAATCTCAGGAAGTCTCAGGAAAGCAGCTACAGAGCCGACTCTACCCAGGCCCAGGACCCACATAAACAGAGAAAAAATGAGCATTGTGTGAGCTGCTGTTTGTAATCATTTTTAGAGCAGCAATAGAATACTCCACTAAATAGCCACAATATTCTTCCAACTGAAAAATGTTACGGAAAAGTCTACTTTGACTGGTGCTGATATGTAAGTTTTTCTTTATTTCCATGGACATCAAATAAAAGCAAAAGAGAGAAAATACTACCTGGGAATTATACTGTCAGGACTCCCAAGCTGTTACTGCTATTCCCCCTCAGTATCTCTGTTTATTAGGTCTTGAGTTTTTTGGTAGTCCTGAGGTTCAAACTCAGGGCTCTGGGTTTGCTAGGCATAGTGATCTTTCATCTGAGTAACACCACCAGTCCTTTCTCATTTAAATTATTTTCCCAATTGGGTCTGGTGCTCTTTGTCCAAAGCTGGCCATGGGGTAGACTCATCCTACCTGCTCCTCCTTCATGGCTGGGATTACAGGATGCACCAGCATCCAGGGCACCACATTGCAAGATGAGCTCACAACTTCACTACCTAGAGAGTGGATCTATGCAGCTGGGCAAAGAGGATGAAGAGACTAGGTACACAGAGCCAGCCTCTTCATCTCTCTCCTCCCAGGTCATTCCATCCAGGGTGTGTAAAAGTGGGCAGCAACGGTAGCGAGGGGCCTAGGAGGAGAATGTGGTGCACTTGGTTGAACAGCATGTGTAAAGCAGAATAAAGCAAGCTTGTGAAGTTGTTTCAGAGGGGGAGGGATGGAAAGGAGGAGAGTGACAGAGATGGAGAGAAGCTGATTTCCTGGGCAGAAATGTGCCAAACAAAGCCCTTGGCACAACTAGTAGATTCTAAAAATATAAATTGCTGTAAAAAATAAATATAAACCTAAATAAATATAAATGTAGATATACATCCATGCATCTCTATCTAATCACTATCTCTGTCTATATTTATATCATCTACACTGTTTACCTATAAATCTACATCATCTAAAGTATCTTTGTCTTTATATTTCCATCTATAGATAGATATATATCATTGGCAAACAGGAGGTTGTGTTTATCTCAGTTAAGCAATGTATGTTCTCTTTTAGACAGAGAAAATTATCCATATCTTCTGTGTGATCTGAGTTTAGTTTTTGGATAGTGGCTGCAGTAGGACCTAGCATGTGCAGTGTTTGTTTATTGGCACATTGAGATTTACAGAACTTAGTGAAATCTATGACAAGACAATCTCTGAAACAACACCGAGCATGGAGGATTGCTAGTACTGAAGGCATTGTTGGGGTGATTGAAATTATGTACTGCAGGATGGGTTTGGTGCTCATTGCTCTGTGGAGAGAACTGTAGAATTTTCCCCAACTGGGAACTCCACATTCTCCAGATATTCCGTCTCTCCCAATAGTTTCTCTAAATCGTTGTGAAAGCGTTCTCTTGACTGAGAAGTATCTTGTCTTCCCAATGCTTTATTTCTTATCACATTGTCATCTGCTTTACACTGACATGCTTATAAAGGTACAGACATGGTTCACCCTTGTATTGCAACTATGCTTCCATCATGTGTGTGTGTGTGTGTTTGTGTGCATGTGTGTGTGTGTGCACATTCGCACATGCACCAGTCCGGGGCTTGAACTCAGGGTCTGGGTGCTGTCCCTTAGTTTTTTCTCCTAACGCTATGTCTGAGCCACAGTTCCACTTCTGACTTTTTGGTGATGAATTAATTGGAGATAAAAGTCTCAAGGACTTTTTCAAAGTCAAGGCTGGCTTCCATCCATGATCCTCAGATCTCAGACTCATGAGGATCTAGAGCGACAGGCATGGGCCACCAGCACCTGGCTTTAGATCTTCATTCGTGTGGAGTTCTCAGGAAGAGAGCACTTTTCTGACACATACTAGGGTGGAGAAAGCCTCATTTTAAGACTTTTAAGGTCCACATTACCCCAGAACCAAGCTACAGACTAGAGGATCTCCAGCAATTTCTTACCCAACAATAAGATAGCAGAAGGAAGTGGGCAAACTTGGTGATTGTGGGCAGCCCAGATCCTAGGTGGATGGATGGATCACGGTGGCCGATTGCCTAGGATGATGAGAAGACTGGAAGTTGGCAAGCAGAGCCGTTCTCCCGGAAGGCAGAGTCCTCCTGACCACGGCAGCTCCAACCTCAGGGCTAATGGAGAGGAGATCAGGGGAAACAGAACTTAACACATAACACGGAATTGTTTACTGAAGCAAACAGTAGAAGAAAAAATAACATGGATGTCTCCCTCTGAAACATAGGTTTTATGTTTTCTCTCATTTGTAGTAATTAGGATGTGCCTATAAATTGACAAGTTAGGCTGGGAATATGGCCTAGTGGTAGAGTGCTTGCCTTGAATGCATGAAGCCCTGGGTCTGATTCCTCAGCACTACATGTATAGAAAAAGCCAGAAGTGGCGCTGTGGCTCAAGTGGTAGAAGGCTAACCTTGAGCAAAAAGAAGCCAGGGACAGTGCTCAGGCCCTGAGGTCAAGCACCAGGACTGGCAAAAAATAAATAAATCTACTAGTAAATGCAATGGATAGTAAAACATAAAAATAATTATACTTGGGCATGATAAGTTTAATCAGGACTCTAAACATTCACACAGTGAGACAAAAGTCGGATATTGTTAGGGGAGGATCACAAAAGACCAATAACTATGTGCATATGATCATATAAAATGATGCTTATTGAAATGAACTCCAAGAAATGGAAATAAGAATTATTTATTATTTTAATTTTTGTGTTTTCCCCTTTGTCTCTGTTTTTGAAATCTGTGCTTTGGGTTTTGTATGTAAGTTTATCTGCCCTTAGCAGAGTAAGGGGGCACAGAAATGGTGGGAAAAAGGGTGAACTAATTCAGCACTGATGCTACTAAACACTGTGTTCAAAATGAACTATACAACTTGTAGGGAGAGTGGACAGGAGGGAAAAACTGGGAGAAAAGGAGGGAAGAGGTGACATTGTTCTAAGAGAAATGTAATCATTACCTGACTTCGGTAACTGTAACCCCTCTGTACATCACCTGTACAATAAAGAAAGAAAAGAAAAACAAATACCAAAGCAATAGACCGAAAAAATAAGACAACTAGATGAGAAAATTAAATTCAGGGAATACATTTAAATCGGATGGTTACAACAAAAGCCAAAGCAAAACATGTGCCAGATTTCAACATTCTGAATCAAAAGAGTTTTAACTTACATATTTTCATTAAAAGTGATGGTTTGAATTCAATAGCATCTATAATTTGGCTCTAGCAGTTGTGGTGTTTTTGTATTTCCATCTCATTTACAGGTTTTTAAATTGGCTAAAAAAATCTGTTCTCAAACAAAACTGAGACCCACCAGAAGAATTAAATATATTTTATGCATCTCAAGAATGTTTTTACCTTGCTTTTGAAAAGAATCCATTTCCTATTATCGACCAAAAAACAAAATAAAAAATAGTCTTAGCAACCTTGTACTCCAACATGTAATTCAGGAGGAAAGAAAGATTTGCATTTGGCATTTTCCTTTTAATAAAATCACATAAACATTCAGTTAGAGATTGATGATGATGTTTATAAAGAACTTCATATACGCTTTTTTCTTTAGTGTTTTATGATGCATTAGCCAATAGTGGATGATGTATTAACAAATAATGGATCTGTAATAATCAGATATACTGTTGCAGCTCATTTTTAATATGTGGGAAGATGTGTTACAATGAATATGTTGTGAATTTTATTAGTAACATATAAGATGTTTCAAATCAGAATATCCACTTCATGGATAGCACTTGATAAAGACATTTTAATCTTAATTTATATTCAGGTAAAATACTAATAGTCACATGAAAGAAATAAACAGCCTAGCAAGTCATTATGATGTTTGACTAAAACAATAAATGGTAATTTTATTCCTTAATAAATAAGTATGAGACAGATTATGATGATGACAGATGGATGATAGAGTAACAAGCAAAGATGTATCAGTTTAGATATGTTTTGATTAATATATGTGCCTCATATTTAATAAATAATATTAGCACATTCCAACCTGTTTGACAATATATACTCAAATCTATTTTTGATTAGAAAGCATCTCATTGAAACAATTGTGTTTATTCAAGACAATGTCTTCAAGTACCCATTCAATGGAATGGGTAATAAAGGCATTTGACAAGAAATTGAAATAATAATCCACATTCTAACATTTAAGTCTATGAAATTATATTTTCTTTGGTAATGCATAAACTATTTACTTTTAAAGATAGGGATAAAACTTAACTTGAATGAGTTCTTATTGAATCAGTAAATTCAATTATGAAATAGCATGTCTAAGATTTCCTTAGTGCATATGAATTCGGTGTGGTTAATACTTAGTATTGTTCTTCCTTGTGGACTACGTCTTTAAAATGTAAGGTAGCAACTCATGAAATAATTGCACTTGGTAGTATATCAAATTGGGCACTACTTTTCTGGGCTGTGCAGGTGGGATGGGTCCAGCTCTCCCAGGCTCCTAGAGATCTCAGCTTCCTCATGGTGGTGTGCAGTGCCCCAGCCCACAGTGAGGTACACAAGGCAGGATCTGCTCAGCTTGTCCTTGCGACTGGGAGGTCCAGCCTCGCCTGCAGCTTTTGTCTGTGTGTGGCCAATGTGCATGCTCACCGTCCAGGGAGAGGAGGAGAAGAAAGCATCTCGCCTGCACAGGAGCGAGCCTGCTCTCCCACCAGCTCTAGTCCTGGGTTTTCTAGGATGGGTCTCCTACACGGCATGGTAAGTGAGACACAGCTGTGCTTCTTGTTATAAATAAGTATGAAAAAAAATTCATGTCCTGTGAAGACTATAAGCAACTTAACTTTGTGGGGGGGGGGGGCGGGGGGAGTCTAATCATTCAAAGAGAATAAATGAACCAGGTAACATTTAAACATAAACAACTGAGGTTACTTTCCTAATTAATCTGTTCAACACCAGGTATTTTGACATAACTTTCACCCATTTTAGTCCCTGGGCTTTCTAGAAATCCTATAACATGGCAGTCAAAATAATTACATAATCTGTGCAACAAAATGCCTCTCTCTCTCTCTCTCTTTCTTTCTCTGTCTCTGTCTCTGTCTTATTGGGGCTTGAACTCAGGGTCTTCTCTCACATGGTTTGTGCAGGCTAGCTTCAAAACAGGATCTTCAGATCTCAGGCTCCTGAGCACCAGTGCCTAGCTAGGAGGGACAATTCCTAGTCCTGTCACTTAGGACCATGATGCGGCCCTCTTGACAGCCAGCTGCGTATCTTTTGAAGGATGTGGGTGAATCAAACACCCAGCTTCTTCCTTGGAAATGTTTGCTATCTCGTTTCCATGTTGGGGTAAGTACCTTGCTGATCCTGATTATATTCAACCACTATGGCTTAATTCTTGACAAGAGAAGAAATGACTGGATACTTAAGAAAAATGAAGGCTACCAGAAGAAAATGGGAGTCGATTATGTATTTCGGGAGAGTATACTTTCTGCATCATTTTAGCAAATACTGAAAGGGAAATTTTTGTGATTATAACTAAGGTGCGAACTAAACAATTTCCAAAACAAGAACTTTAAAATATTTTATTTATTTATTTATTTATTTATTTATTTATTTATTTATTTATTTATTTATTTTGGCCAGTCCCAAGGCTTGAACTCAGGGCCTGAGCACTGTCCCTGGCTTCTTTTTGCTCAAGGCTAGCATTCTGCTACTTGAGCCACAGCACCACTTCTGGCTTTTTCTATATATGTGGTGCTGAGGAATCGAACACAGGGCTACATGTAGATGAGGCAAGCACTCTACCACTAGGCCATATTCTGTGCCCCCAGACTTAAAAAAATGTTAGAATCACTTCAGCAGTGCCCAAATTCTACTAGTATTTTCAGCCATATGAAATTATCCTCTCTAATCATAACTTAGGTATGGAAATAACTTTATTTTCCAGGTACCTATGGTTCACACCTGTAATCCTAGCTACTTAGGAAGCTGAGATCCTAGGATCATGGTTCCATACCAGCCTGGGCAGGAAAGTCCATGAGATTTTCATCACCAATTCACCATCCGAAAACCAGAAATGGTGCTGTAGCTTAGAGTGGTAGTGCACTAGTCTTGAGTGGAAAAACTCAGCAACTGCACCTAGGCCCCACGACCAATGAAAGAATGAAAGAGAGAATGGAAGAGAGAAAGAGAGGAAGAAGGAAGCAAAGAAACAGGAGGGGAGGAAGAAAAAGAAGAGAAGGAAGGAAGGAAGGAAGGAAGGAAGGAAGGACGGAAGGAAAGGAAGGAAGAAAGGAAGGGAAGGAGGGTGGGAGAGAGGGAGGAAGACATGGAGGGAGGGAAGGGGAGAGAAAGAAAGAGAAAGAGAAGGAAGGAAGAAAGAAAGGAAAGAAGGAAGGAAAAAAAGAAAGACAGAAAAGAAAGAAAGAAAAAAAGGAAGGAAGGAAGGAAGGAAGGAAGGAAGGAAGGAAGGAAGGAAGGAAGGAAGGAAGGCTCCCTAAGATTGGTCATGGGCTTGGGATTACTACTAATGAGTGCACAACTTAGCAGAAATGCTGACTGTAATGTATATGAATGGGAGTTCCAGATGCCTCTAGATTAAGAATATGAATGTATGTCTACTTCTCTTCCCTTTATTATTGGCTTCAGAAAGTTGGTCTTATATTCTATAAAAGGACATTTTTCTTATACTGCGTGCTTAAATGGAAGCCCCCTGGAAGGATTTTGGCACAATGGTGGGTACAAAATAACATCTTAATAATGACTGCTAATTTCAGTTGCCTTTGGATTTACTGAAGTCGTTATGCTGTTAATGTCTAAACTAACATGACCCTCAATACAGTAATTACTCTGGAAATGGTTTTGTAGGACAACTCTCTTCTCCTACGTTTGTGCTGACTTGGACAGTGCTAATGTTGTGTTGGCACCTCAACCTCATCTTCTTTACCATCATGCAAATCAAAGGTGCAAATATCCTACCTGTGGAGAACATGATTACTCTGCCAGCTTTTCAAAGAAGTTATCTAGATCATATAAAATAAATATTAAATTGAAGATCTCTTAAGAAAAAATGTACAATATCTGAAAAGATAGATGTCCTTTCTGCTCTTGGCCCAGGAGAATATTCTTCTGTGGTAATTTCCCAACCCAAAGCTGAGTCATTACTCGTGGTGTGACTGTCACGGAAGAGTACACCTGAGCAATACTTCAGAGAAATACAATCAATGGATTGATTTGAATTAAAAGTGGATCTATTGGAGTTTATTCTTTGCACTTAGGTTGTTCACAAATGTATTCTTTCTTGGATACATATGTCATATAGATATATATGTTCATAAAATAATTACAGTAGAAAATACACCTATGTTTAAACATATTAGGATTGATTTTTGTCTGTTGTGAGACTTGAACTCAGGGCCTGGACACTGTCTCTGAGCTTTACTCTTCAAGACCAGCTCTCTACCACTTTAAGCCACAGTGCCATTTCTGGTTTAAGAGTATCATGGACTTTCCTGCCCAGGCTGGCTTGGAACCACAATTCTCAGACCTCAGCCCGCTGAGTGGCTAGGATTACAGGGGTGAACCACAAGTGCCTGGGAAGAAATGTGGTTTTTTAAGCATACAGAAAATTGGAGTTTATGGAAGAAATATTTTATTCATATTGCCTTTATAGTTGGGATTCTGGTGAACTGTGACTGAGATTTAGCTCAAATTATGGCTTTGTACTTGACTAATTTATGGAATCTATGAATTAAATAAAGGACACAGAAAGACAGAAAGGCAATTTCTGCTTTCAGTAATTTTAACACATGGGAAATATGTGAAGTACAAAATATTTATAAATAAAATTGTGCCCAAAGGAAATGCTAACTTAAGTTTAATTTCATAGAAAAATTCTGTGAAATTGGAAGTCACTAGGAAATGGTTATTTTGAAGAAAGTGATTCTTGAATAGGAATATTTAGAGAGCAAGGGAGAGAGAGACTATGCAAGAACGAGGGTGTGAGGCATGGAGAGAAAGTGATAGGGAGATTCAGGGACAGAGACAGACAGGAGAAAATGTTTTACAGGGAGTAATCTAGCATTACAATGAAATGAAAACCTTCACTCAATAAAGATGCTTCATTGCAGGGGAAGTGCCATCTAATGTTTAGTAGCACAGCTTCTTTTGCATTCATATTTGCTAAAATATTTTTATAATATCCCCTAAAGAGATATTTTCTGAATATCTGAATACCTAGAATATCTGTCCATTACTTGTCTAGAAAATGTATAAAATGAAGAACATGTAGAGATTGCTTGGAATATGTTTTTATTGTTATTGAAAATGAATTATTTTTTAAGAAATCAAATTAATTTAGAGACATAATTATTAAAATGTGCAAATATGTGAGAAAAACTGTTATCCAACAAGATACCCAAGCTTCTGAGCAAATTAAATTTCTGAATTGAAACACATCCATTGACATATCAGACCATCAGAATTCTGCTTCTTCATTCTTTTCAGAACTATCTTCAAAATTCTAATTTGGGAGTTTTTGTTCCTCTTCAATATGCTCTTCCTAAACACACATGTTGGGTCACTGCTTGCAAAATTAAATTAGGAGGAATTGTTCATATCAACTTTTGAAGTCTGTTTTTACTATTTACAGGCTTTTGTTAAAGTAAGATGAATTCACAAATTATCATCAGGGCATGTCAGGGCATGTTTACCTGCCACGTGGGTAGAAGTCAAGTGGACCCGTCCCCTTGGCTCAGAAGGCTGAGATGGAGGACTGTGGTTCAAGGCCACCCTGGGCAGGAAGTGTGAATGTATCTTAAATTAGCATGTTATCAATATGGAAGCAAAGTGACTTCCTGGAATAGGCATCAGCTACTTCACATCTGATGGCTTACAAAGGAAATAAATAAAATATTCTTAGAAATCTGAGTGTCATTCTATTTAAAATGCTAAGAAATTAAATTATTGGTTCCACTTCCATGTTTAATTCTACTTTAGAAATATCACTTTCCTTCTAATGTGGTAATGTTGTAAAAGAGAGAGAGAGAGAGAGAATATTTATAAATCGATTTTCAGAACCATATTAACATCAAGGAAACCAACAAAATATGTTTAGTGCCAAATCTTGGGTGAACTACCATGTAGTAATTTCGTTCTTGATATAATACACATTAGCTGAAACAGAGAAAGGAATACAAAATGCTTTCAGGATTGAAGGAAAAAAATTCTTTTTTTACTTTTTTTTGCTTTTTTTATTTTATTTATTGTCAAAGTGATGTACAGAGAGGTTACAGTTTCATACGTTAGGCATTGGATACATTTCTTGTACTGTTTGTTACCTCTCCCCTCATTCCCCCCTCCTCCCTCCCCCTTTCCCTCTTCCCCCATGAGTTGTTCAGTTGGTTTACACCAAATGGTCTTTAACCCACAGGGCAGAGAGGGATGAGGCTGGATATTTGCGCAGGTCTGGGATACAAACCTGAAGAGCAAGCTTCCTCCTGCCTGGCCCCAGGCGCCTCCCGCGGCCACCCAGCCACCTACCTGCAGAGGCGGCTCTGTGCCTTTCAGGGGCGATGGGGAGGGACCGGTTGACTTCCAACCTCAGGCCAGGGCCTCTGGCTCTGGAAGTCTGGGTGGGCGCAGGGCGGGCGTGGATGGCGGGGGAGCTGAGGGCGCGCCCCCCCCCCTGCTCTGCGCAGCTCCCCTGGGCAGGTGGCCCGCACCCCACCGTCTCTCCGTGGCCCCAGCTCAACCCCGGGCAGCCAACTGTGATCCGCTCTGCTTCCTGGATCGGCAGGGCGGCTGTGCTGTTGGTGGGTTGAGGTCCAGCCCCCTCCGCGCCAGAGGGGGTCACCCGGGCCCTCCAAGGTGCACCCCCGGCCTGAGGGCTCACCCGGCCTGAGGCTCACCCTAGGCCGGGCGCCATCCGCTCCGCGCACACCGGGACCTGCCCGGTGCACTTTCAACTTCGAAGTCGTGCCACATCTTCCAGCATGGCGCACACCCATGTGCCTCGCTCGTGTGCCTTGGGAGCTGCGGTCGCGGGACACGGGTTACACGCAGCCCAGGTAGACGAGGCCGCGGGAGGCTCAGCCCGTGTGGACCCAGGCCCCAGCCTTGACTGCCACATGCACAGGCAGCGCCGAGGCCGCCGGCTCAGCCCCGCCCGACAGGGAAACACAACACCGCCCGCACATTCTGATAGAGAGCTCGAGCTTTTTCTATAGATAAGCAAACACATTATAAATGTATAAATCTTGCATAAGGGTACTCGTGAACCACTATTTTTGAAGGGAGGAAAGGAGAAAGCAAAAATTAAACATGAATAGCACAGGGAGTAAATCTGACCAAAGTACATTATATATGCATGTATGGAAAAGCACAATGATGCAATTAAAAAATTATATTAAGAAAAATGTAAAATGTACACCATGCAAGCACTGAAATGCCAGTAAGTGTTGTGTTTGGACGCAACTTCATCCCAAGGAGCACTGTCAAAGTGCTGATGTTGGTAAAATAAAAATAATTGACTCGATTCCACACTTACATGCTGTTTCAATTGAGTAGTGAAACTTCATTTGTGGCCTAGGGCTGGCTTCCTGCCCAACAATCAATACCATCCTCGGGGATACAGAACCCATTACAGATTTTAAACACTTGTACTCCATCATGTATTTAGCTCTGAGAGTGGATATATGCACATAATGACACGATTCATCAATACTAACAGTCTCGTTTGATCATCATGTGGAGCTGTAATAATCCATTAATGTATAAAATAATGGTTAATATTACAAATATTCCAAATAGGCCATTTGAAATCTTGATGTGCAAGTTTGGAGTGGAGTCTGGAACTGGGGGGTGTGCCTTGAAGTGGGGGAGGGGCTGTCCCCTGGGGTCAGGCCTGCTCCAGAAGATGACCACGAATCACACCTGCATCTCAGGACCACAAAGCAAGCTCTCCAGAGGGTCCGAAGGAAGCCGGGCGCTAGCGATCAGGCCTGGACTCAGCCTTCTTGGGAGGTGGAGATTCGGGACTGTGGATGAAAACAGGCGTGGTGCCTGTCTGTCATCCTGGCTACTCAGGAAGCTGAGGTATGAGGCTCATGGCTCAAAGCCAGCCAGGGGAGGGAAGTCCTCTGAAATTATCCTCATCTCCAATAAATCAGAAGAATCTGGTCATGGAGGTGTGGTTCAAGATGTAAAATGCCAGTGTTGAGCTGAAAACCTAAGGAAAAGCATGCAGGCCTTGAGTTCAAGTCCCAGCATTAAATAAATTAAAAAAGAACATACTACTCGCAGGATTCTTGTATGTTTGTAAGATAATAACCAATTTCTTTTTAATACCATCTTCATAAAACTAATGTAGTCTAAAAGAAACATTACATTTAATATTAAATATGTCATGTGTTAGAAATGAAGATTTAACCTTAATAATTATATATAAGGTAGAAGTCAATAGAAAAGGTATTGTATAGATAACCACTGGTGTTTAAAAACACCATTGATCAGATTCCTACAGCCTGATCCTATTTCACAAAATCTAAAATCATTATGGTCATATCTTCATATGTTTTCCAGTTTTGGAGGAAAGAATAAAATGCTATGTTAGTCCCTGGTAAAGAAATTTTAAAAACCTCACTTTCAGTAACTGTTGGTAGATTTATGTGTTCCATTGCATTAGTGTCTAGGAACACAGAAAACATGATTAATGATCAAGCCAAAAGAAAATTTAAAAAAAGAGTGCTAGGAAAAGAGAAGTTGAATTAGCACCAAGGAATAACACCAGAAATGCACCATGCCACCATTCTTTCACTGGTCCTTAGAGGGAAAGTAAAACGATCCACAATATAATTAAAACAAATTCAACCCAATGTATCTTTTCTGAGTGGTTATTTCAAATAAGAAGTATAGACAACACTGTTTCTGAAGATGTAAAAATTACCATTGCTGCCTAGTACAGATGGCTCCTTCCTTCAATTACAGCTATTCAGGAGGCTGAGATACGAAGGTGCCAGTTAAAACCAGTCTGTGCAGAAAAGCTGTGAGATTCTTGTCTACAATTAAGCAACAAAAAGCCAAAGGTGGAGTTGTGTCTTAAGCAGCCGAGCTCTAAACTTGTTTGAAAAGGCAAAGGGACAACCCTCAGGCCTTAGTTCGAGCCCCAATATTGACAAAAAAATATTTTTAAAATTATATTCTCGGGCTGGGGATATAGCCTAGTGGCAAGAGTGCCTGCCTCGGATACACGAGGCCCTAGGTTCGATTCCCCAGCACCACATATACAGAAAACGGCCAGAAGCGGCGCTGTGGCTCAAGTGGCAGAGTGCTAGCCTTGAGCGGGAAGAAGCCAGGGACAGTGCTCAGGCCCTGAGTCCAAGGCCCAGGACTGGCCAAAAAAAAAAAAAAAAAATTATATTCTCATATAATTTTAGCCTAGAATGGTTAATTATAGCTGTTTAAAATACTCTTGTTTGCAAATTGTTGGATGAACTAGCATTGCGTATATATTTTAAGTAAAAGCTTTGTTTGAATGTAAGTGGTTTATCATTTCATATTGGAAATTGGTTTTCTTTTCCATAATGCTGGGTAATTGTGCCATTAGAATATTTATATTTAGAGTCAACAGTTGCATGCTCACTATAAAGGCCTATCAATTTTCACATTGGTGCATTTTATGATAATGCACTGTAACTGGATTCAGGAGCAAATCCAATCCCAGATAGGAGGCACTTATTTTTCCAAACAGTTTGGTCAAAATTATGTGGGGAGAAAAGGAGCAGGGTTTTGATGCGGTATACTGTGGGATGTTCTTAAAACTTGCTTATTGAGTGAACGACAGCAAAGTGCAGATCATTTCTTTCTCTCCACTGTTCTTGGAACTAGCTCCCAGGTTGTTAACCAGACTATTCATATGATTTCATCACTCACAATGCTGCTTTTCTTTATGTACAGATGAGCATGTAAGGGAATAAAGTAGATTTAATCAGAAAATACAAGTAAATGGAGTTCTCTGTAATAATAGCTTCATTCATTTATTTTATTTTGTGCCTATCCCGGACCTTGAACTTGGCGTGTAAGTGTGGTCCCTGTGCTTCTCTCAAGGCTAGTGCCCTGCCACTTGAGCCACAGGCCCACTTCCATCTTCCTCACTGTTTAATTGGAAGTAAGGGCCTCTCAGATTTATCTGCCCAGGCTGAGTTCACACTGTGATCCTCAGATCTCAACCACCGGGCTTAATATTCACTTATGTAAATGCCTGTGGTTAGCACTTTAAGTTACCCTTCCCAATGTACATACACTGTTGGGAGTCTTAGATTGGGAAAGCTAGAAGAAGATATAGGAATAGCCTTCTAAGCAACTCCATTCTTCGATGTATCCAACCTCTGTATAGATGTCTGAAGCTAAGAAATTATCCTGAGTAAGAACAAGTGTCCATATGCTTCTGTTTCTGGTGATGATGCCATTCATGTCATTTTGTGTGGGGTCGTTTTGCTGCCTGGAGCCCAGATGACACAGTAGTTCAGTCTGGGAGATGTTATGTGCTTGACTAAAGCATGTCTCCCCAGCAAAGTCAGCCCTCACCTGTGCACCTGAGCCTCTTATTTCGAGATTCCCAAAGCGATTCATAGATGACTCCCTCCATTATATCACTTCCACAACAATCATTAGACATCCCTCTCCAATAGTTCAGTTTACTCTTCCAGACCAGTCATACAATTTAAGATATTCCAAGCAAAGAGGCATCTACAGGAGAATATGGCTGACCCTGGTTTATTTCTCAAAAATTTGCACCACCTTGATCCTTCTTTTAATGTCTGTAAAACAATTAGTGCTCTCTGTACTTTTAAAATCAATTCACTTAGAGGTTTTTGTTTTGTTTTGTTTTTGTGCCAAGTTTGGAGGCTTGAACTCAGGGCCTGGGAACAGTTCCTGACCTCAGTTTCCCTCAAAGCTTGTGCTCTACCCCTTGAGCCATAGCTCCACTTCTGGCTTTCTGGTGGTTGACTGGAGACGAGAGTCTGATAAATTTCTTTGCCTGGATTGGTTCTGAAGCATGATCTTCGGGTCTCAGCCTCCTGAGTAGAGAGGATTACAGGCAAAAGCCACCGGCCAACCAATAATTTCATTAAAGATGGTTGAGAGTTAGAGGTAAATAATACAGTCACTAAGAGAAGAGCTGAGAAAAAAGCAACGCTATTTCAACAGAAAAAAAAAAGTGGGTCTGGGGGAAGAAAGAGGGAAACATGAGCGGCGTGCCTGTGAATCAGGCCAGGGAGATTCAGGGGACCCACGGGTCTTGGGGGGACGAGGGGTGTGACCCTGAAAGAAGGGCATGAGCAGAGCACAGCCTCAGTCTTCTTAGACTGAAGGCATGCTTCAGAGTCTAGCCAGATTTCCACTAGAAAGGTGGATTCAAAGATGGAATAGTGCGAACTTCAAGTGTCCTGCCTTAGTGCATGAACTCCTCAAATGAGAACACAACAAACACAGGGCTGCTCATCTACACAGCTACGGCCAAAGCCAGAGCGCATGGTGGAGTCAAACAGTATGGGTGGCTCATGCTTGTAACCCTAGCTACTCAGGACTGTGGTTCAAAACTAGCCTAGGCAGGAAAGTCTTGTGAGACTCCTATCTCCAAATAACTACCAATAGGCCTGAAGTAGTGCTGTAGATGAAGTGGTAGAGCACCAGCCTTGACCAGAAGAGCTGGAGGACAGTGCCCAGGCCCTGAGTTTAAACCCCAGACCCAGCACAAAAATAAATGTAGTATCCTCCCATGCTTTATCTCACTCTTTACTCTCCTCAGATGTTTCGTAGGCAGACAAACTCTGAGGTGACTTGCAGCAACTTTTAGAAACCATTCTTGCCTCTATCTTAAGATAGAATTGAATGAATATGTTGAATTAGAAAAAGAATATGGAAATGGGCATATCAGGATAACACTGATTTATTTTAGAAGGGTTTCCTTCCCTTCAAACAGCCTTTCTAATACATATTCAAACCATTAACAACACAAAATTTGGAAATGTGCTATAAAGCTCTATGTGTTCAAAGAGTTCTTTTTTTTTTAAAGTTTTTATTCTAAAACTGATGTACAGAGAGGTTACAGTTTCATATGTCAGGCATTGGATACATTTCTTGTACTGTTTGTTACCTTGTCCCTTGTACCCGCCTCCCCCTCCCCCTTTCCCCCCCTGCGGTGTTCAGTTCACTTACAACAAACAGTTTTGCAAGTATTGCTTTTGTTGTTGTTTCTCTTATTTTACCCTTTGTCTCTCAATTTTGGTATTCCCTTTCAATTTCCTAATTCTAATACCAGTACACACTGTTTCCCATACACTCAGATGAGATTACAGAGATAGTGTATATACAATCACAAGAAGGTGATACACGAGCATCATCAATAGTAGAAACTACAGATACACATGGGATGTTGAAAGTAGTTACAACTGTGATATAACAATCATTTCCCTAAAATGGAGTTCATTTCACTTAGCATCATCTTACGTGATCATAAGGGTATAGCTATTGGGCTCTTGTGATCCTCTGTTGTGACTTGCCTAAACCTGTACTAATTATTCCCAATAAGGGAGACCATAGAGTCCATGTTTCTTTGGGTCTGGCTCACTTCACTTAGTATAATTTTTTCCAAGTCCTTCCATTTCCTTACAAATGGGGCAATGTCATTCTTTCTGATAGAGGCATAAAATTCCATTGTGTATATGTACCACATTTTCCTGATCCATTCGTCTACGGAGGGGCATCTGGGTTGGTTCCAGATTCTCGCTATGACAAATTGTGCTGCAATGAACATTGTTGTGCTGGTGGCTTTACTGTGATTTTGTTTGTGGTTTTTTGGATAAATACCCAAAAGTGGGGTTGCTGGGTCATAGGGGAGTTCTACATTTAGCCTTCTGAGGAATCTCCATAGTGCTTGCCAGAGTGGCTGAACCAGTTTACATTCCCACCAACAATGAAGTAGAGTTCCCTTTTGGCCACATCCCCTCCAACAACTGTTATTGTTAGTTTTCTTGATATATGACATTCTTACTGGGGTGAGATGGAATCTCAATGTTGTTTTGATTTGCATTTCCTTTATGGCCAGTGATGTAGAGCACTTTTTCATATGTCTCTTGGCCATTCTCATTTCCTCATCAGAGAAGTCTCTTTGTAGGTCTTTAGCCCACTTGATGAGTGGGCTACTAGTTCTTTGCGGTTTTGTTTTGGAGGGAGGTAATTTTTTAGTTCTGCATATATTTTAGATATGAGGCCTTTGTCCATTGAATGGCCAGTAAACATCTTCTCCCAATCTGTGGGCTTTCTGTTTATCTTGCAAGCTATGTCCTTTGCCATGCAGAAGCTCTGCAGTTTGATGCAGTCCCATTTGTCCAACCTTTCTTTGTTTTGTAGCCTTTCTGGGTCTTTGTTCAGGAAGTTCCGTCCTGCACCAAGGAGCCCAAGTGTTTCTCCTACTTCTTCCTTTAGTGTTTTCAGGGTGTCTGTTTTGATTTCGAGGTCTTTAATCCATTTGGCATTGATTTTGGTGCAGGGTGATATATAAGGATCTAGTTTTAGTTTGTTGCATGTGTTGAGCCAGTTTTTTCAGCACAATTTCTTAAAGAGGCTGTCTTTCTTCCAAACTATTGTTTTAGCCCCTTTATCAAAGATTAAGTAGGCGTAGTTCTGTGGGTTCATTCCCGGGTCTTCAATTCTGTTCCATTGGTCTTCAGGCCTGTTCCAGTGAAAATACCAAGCTGTTTTTATTACTATAGCTTTATAATACAGCTTGAAGTTGGGTATTGTAATTGCTCCAGCAATGTTCTTTCTGCTTAGGATTGTTTTTGCTATTCTAGTTCTTTTATTATTCCATATGAATTACTGGATTGCTTCCTCTATTTCATCAAAGAATGGTGTTGGGATATTAATGGGTATTGCATTGAATTTGTAGATAGCCTTTGGCAATATTGCCATTTTGATTATATTAATCCTCCCCATCCAGGAGCATGGGAGGTTTTTCTATTTCCTTAGTTCTGACTTAATTTCGTTTTTCAAGGTGTTAAAGTTCTCCTCAAAGAGGTCTTCCACTTCTTTGGTTAAGGTTATTCCTAGGTATTTTATGTTTTTGGAGGCTATTGCAAAAGGGGTTGCTTTCCTGATATCAGCTTCAGTCTTCGGGTCGTTAGCATACAGAAAGGCTGTTGATTTTTGAGGGTTTATTTTATATCCTGCAACTTTGCCAAAGTTTGGATCAGCTCTAGTAGCTTGGGGGTAGAGTCTATGGGATTCTTTAGGTATAGGATCATGTCATCTGCTAAGAGACAAAGTTTAACTTCATCTTTACCTACTTGGATCCCCTTTATATTTTCTTCTTGCCTGATTGCTCTGGCTAGGAATTCTAGTACTATGTTGAAGAGCAGGAGAGAGAGTGGACATCCCTGCCTTGTTCCTGATTTTAAAGGGAATAGCTTTAGTTTTTCACCATTTAGAGTTATGCTTGCTGTTGGTTTGTCATAAACTGCCTTGATTATATTCAGGAATGTTCCCTGGAATGCCAGTTTTTCCAGGGCTTTTGGCATAAATGGGTGCTGGATTTTATCAAACGCTTTTTCCGCATCCAGAGATAAAACCATGTGGTTCTTTAGCTTGCTCCGGTTGATGTGGTGGATTACATTAATTGACTTGTGTATATTAAACCAACTTTGCATCCCTGGGATGAATCCAGTTTGATCGTGGTGTATGATTTGTTTGATGACCTTTTGAAGTCGATTGGCCAGAATTTTGTTGAGAATTTTTGCGTCTATGTTCATCAGGGAGATTGGTCTATAGTCCTCTTTCCGTGATGAGTCCCTGCCTGGTTTTGGGATGAGGGTTATACTGGCTTCTTAAAATGAGTCTGGAAGTGAATGTTCTCTTTCATTTTCATTGAAGAGTTTGAGAAATATTGGTGTGAGTTCTGTTTTGAAGGTCTTGTAGAATTCTGCAGTGAATCCATTTGGACCTGGGCATTTCTTGGATGGGAGATCCTTTATTGCCGTTTCTATTTCAATACTGGATATGGGTCTGTTTAGGAGGTTTTATATCTTCATGGTTCAGTTTGGGGATATGAATTTTTTCTAGGAAATCGTCCATTTCTTCCAAGTTCTCGAATTTGCTGGCATCAAGGTTTGCAAAATAGTCCTTTATTATTTTCTGAATTTCAGTTATTTCTGTGGTGATGTTACCTGTTTTATCTCTTATCTTGTTTATTTGAGCATGCTGCCTTTGTTTTTTGGTCAGGTTTGCCAGGGGTCTGTCTATCTTGTTGATTTTTTCAAAGAACCAACTCTTTGTTTTGTTGATTCTTTCGATGGTTTTTTTCGTCTCTAATTGATTCATTTCTGGTTTGATTTTAATTATTTGCTTCTGTATACTGACTTGGGGTTTGGCTTGTTGTTCTCTCTCAAGGAAATTAAGGTGGTTCCTTCAATAATTGAGTTGCTGTTTCTCCAATTTGTTGATGTATGTACTCAGAGATATAAATTTTCCTCTGAGTACTGCCTTTGCTGTGTCACAAAGGAGCTGTCCTCAACTTGGTTGAATTTCATAAATATTTGAATTTCTGATTTAATTTCTTCAATGACCCTATGATGGTTCAGCAGTGTGCTATTTAGTCTCCATGAATTGTAGCAATTTCTGTGGTGGCTGGTTGAGTTGAGCTCTAATTTTATTCCGTTGTGGTCTGAGAGAATGCAGGGAATGGTTTTGATACTTCTGAATTTCTACAGATTTTCTTTGTGACCTAAGATGTGATCTATTTTGGAGAATGTTCCATGTGCTGCCGAAAAGAATGTGTATTCTGTCCTTGCTGGGTGGAATATTCTGTAGATGTTGATTAAGTCTAGTTGGTCTATGCAATTGTTTAGTTCTGTGGTTTCTTTGTTCAGTTTTTGGCTTGTTGATCTGTCCAGAGGTGATAGTGGAGTGTTAAAGTCCCCAACTATCAATGTGTTTGGGACTATGAGTGATTTTAGAGCCAGTAGTGTTTGTTTGATGAAGTTGGGTGCTCCTGCCTTTGGTGTGTAGATATTTAGAATGGTTATTTCTTCCTGTAGGAGAGATCCTTTTACTAGTATGTAGTAACCTTCTTTGTCTCTTCTTACCTTTTTTAATTTGAAGTCAATTTTGTCTGATACTAGGATTGCAACTCCAGCCTGCTTATGGGGCCATTTGCTTGATAGATTTGTTTCCAGCCTTTCACTTTTAGAAGATGTTTACTTTTGCTGGATAGATGTGTCTCTTGGAAGCAGCAGAAAGATGGATCTTGATTTTTGATCCAACTTATGAGCCTATGTCGTTTGATTGGAGAATTAAGTCCATTAATGTTGAGAGTTAGGATTGACAGATGATCGTTTGTTCCTTTCATTATCACTATCTTGTTTAAAGCTGTGTCTTCCCATTTCTTGATCTGATGTTTACTAATTAGGGTTCATTTCTCTGTCTGTATTGGGATTTTGATTATTTTCCCTGTATAGTACATCTTTAAGGATTTTGTGTAAGGCTGGTTTGGTGGAGATATATTGTTTCAGTTTTTCCTTATTGTGGAAGACTTTTGTTTGACCTTTGGCTATGAAGGAGAGTTTGGCTGGGTACAGAATTCTTGGTTGGTAGTTATTTTTATTTAGAGTTTGGTATACTTCATTCCAGGCTCTCCTTGCTTTCATGGTCTCAGCTGAGAAGTCTGGGGTAATTCTGATTGCTTTTTCTTTATGTGTTATTGTTTTCTTTGCCCTAACAGCTTTGAGTATTTTTTCCTTGCACTCTGCTGAAGCTGTTTTGATCACAATGTGTCGGTGGGATGTCCTATTCTGGTCTGGTCGATTTGGGGTTCTAAATGCTTCTTGTATCTGTATAGGCCTTTCCTTCTGGATATTTGGGAAGGTCTCAGCTAATATTCTGTTAAATCGGTTGCCTATCCCATTAACCTCTTTCTCCAAGTTTTCCTCAATACCTATTATCCTTAAATTGGGCTTCCTGATCGTGTCTTGAATCTCCTGTAGCCATCTGTTTTGTCAATTGGACTGGATTTGTATTGATTTTTGATCTTTCTCCATAGAATCTAAGGAATCTTCAGCCCCTGAGATTCGATCCTCTGCTTCAGTTAGTCGGGACTGTAGGCTAGTTACTTGATTTCGAATCTCTTTTGCTTCTGACTGGTTTTTCCTGATAATTTCCATGTCATTTCTTAGGTCTTGTATGGACTTCTTTACTTCATTAACTTCATTACTTAGGTTTTGAGAGTTGTCTCTCAAATCTTTAAGCTGGTTAGGTATCTTTTCATTTGACTCTTGAAGTTCATTTATCTTTCTATTTGTGGATGCCATGAAATTCTCCATTAATTTTTGCTTTGCCTCCTCATGCTCTAGAATAATTGACTGAAGAGATTCGAACTTTTCATTTATCATGTTTATCAGTAGACTTTGTAGAGCATTTTGAGGGTGCTCTTCTATGTCTTTGATTGACTGCTCTGCTTCCTGCTTGTTTTGAGTGGGAGATAAGACTTCATTGTTTGCCATCTTTCTTGTGTTTCTTCTGCCCATTTGAATTGGGGATGCCAGTCTACCAGCACCTGTGAGTACCGTTTAAGACCCAACGCAGCCCTTACCAGGCACTGTTGTGTAAATCTTACAAGTTCACAATTATGTACAGATACCCTGTATACCTGTCTCAACTTAGATTTGGTGTTCCTAAAGAATACAATCTCAATATAACAACTGATCCTGGGCTCTGTATTTAGTAGTTACTTATTTACTGTTACAACCCTATACGCAATTCTTGTTTTTAAGATCTTTTAGGACTGGCTTTCTCTATGAACCCCTTTGATTCACTCATATTAAGTTGGGATACCCTCTATCCAATAACCAGGAGTCATTGGAGACTGGAGGTCCATGCAGTAAGTCAGGAGGGTAAGTTGGAGGTAGTAAAGAGAATAGAGTGAAATGTATTGGGGAGGGGAGGTGGTGATTTTGGTTTAGTTTCAGTGACGTGGAAGTGTCTAGAAGAGTAGAATCAGTAGAGAGAATAAGGTTGCAATAGATAATGGAGAGTTAGCCGAAAAGATTGGAGGTGTTCTTCATAGGAAAGTGAGTTTTAAAGAAAGAGAACGCAGAGAGAGAAATAAAGTAAAAGTAGTGGGAGACAGATGCACACAACAGAGAAAAATTATTTAAAAAAGAAGATAAAATAAAAGGGAAAAAATCAGCAAAGGAACAACCCAAACAAACAGAAAAGAAAAAAAAACTTGATAAAACAAACTGGTAAAAATAGAAAACATGGGAAAAAAAAAAGATGGCGTTTCCGAATTGAAAAAAATTTTTTTTTTTTAAAGTTTAAGAAATGTTGAAAAGATAAAGAAAAAAAAATGGAGTCTTCCTTGTTTGGGTCGTCTTTCCCCAGTCTCTGGTTTCCTTATGATGCTCTGCAAAATATATTCCTGATTTTCTGGGTTTGGCAGAATTCAGCTTGCTCCTCTGTTTGCTGCAGGGCCGCTGCCTTCACAGCCTGCCTTTGAATAGGCTGTGAACTCAGCAGGGAGGGTCGCCTCTGGCCTGTTTTACCCAGCTGAGAGGTGCTTGCCTGTGCAAGGCTTCTGCCTCCTGCACTGGGGGGCCTCCTTCGCAGAGGTGGCTTTGGAAAGCAGCTCCTTTTCGGGCTGGGAATTGGGCTTCCTATGTGACTGGACTGTTTAACTGTCTCAGGTTCCTCCGTCTGGTGTTTCCCTGCTGCTGGGAGCTGGTGGCTGTTTTCGCTTTAAATTTAGAAGTTCCGGCGGGCAAGGCGGGGCACCTCTGGCTAAGCCGAGGCCCAGGGCACGCCTCCCACCTGGGCAGGGGGTGTTCTAATGGGCATAGTTGGCTCTCGCTGATTGGTCCCTCTTGCCCTTTTCAAAGATGGATAATTTGACCTCGCTTTTCCCAGACCCACTTTGTTCCAATCTGGTCTGACCCTATGCCAGTGGCAAAGATGGCGCTTTGCTCTGGCGGTCGGGGCAGGGCTGCCTTGCTGGAGTTGCTCTGTGGTCGCGAGTGAGAATATCTTTCGTGGGTACTCACGCTTTCTCGGCGATTTCAGGTCATCCGTGCTCAGGTGCTGGCTGGTCTCCGCTGTGTGTTTTACCTCCGTGGAGTGCAGGTTGCTGTGATGGGCACTGTGCCGGTGCCACCAACACTGGCGTGGCGGTGGAATACCACCCAGAGCTCGAATCTGTGTTTTTAGAGGTGCAAAGTCGATTTTTCCTTCCTGGCCAGAATCCCTGTACTGTTACAATTTACGCTGGTTGTATTTCTAGTGGTAAAAGTTTCTATGGGGTGAGAAATCTGCGGTGCTGGAGGGAGCTGAGCTAGTGCACTGCAGCTGCTCTGCTGTCTTCCCGGAAGTCCCCTAAGTGTTCTTAAGACTATGCAGTGGCCTGAAAGAAAAATAATCATCATCACCATCATAAAATGATGGTAGCTTTAACTGTCTTGTAATCTAGCTGAGAAATATCATGTAACAATTTTTGTCCTCCCAAAATGATTGATAGCCCCAGTGGCGAACCACAGAAAGATGCTTAGCCATAATTGGAAAGAAATTTTTAAATATTCCATTTTGACCATCAGACTCTCCTCCAGCTCTTCGTTATTCAGACCCAGTATTGTCAAGAAAATGAATTCATCAATGTAACTGAGACAAATGAGCTGGCACAGACCAGACAGAACTATCTTCCTCTCCGTGGGAGCTGGGTCATCTCCCGGTCCGATTACAGCTGTGACAAAGATGTCTGGCCTTTATGAGCTTCTCTTCCCATTCACTCTTCTTAAAATATTAACCATGCAATTATTTACCCTCAAAGTAAGTTTAGAACAATGCTCAGAAAGTACTTGCCAGGTTGAAAGCTGATGATAAAACTCATCAATTTATCTAAAAACCATTAGGTTCCTGAGGCAAAGAGGTTGATTGAGATATTATTAATGTTAACTTGAGAGCGTAAGTTAAATAATGAAATTTAGAGTCAACATGTTCATATTTCACACATAATATCTCCTAGCAATTATCTGGTAATGTGACCAAAACACATACACATTTATATCCATACAGTATTGTATATATATCCCATTTTGAAATCAGACCTTTTTATTTTTTAGCTATTGACCAGAAAGTTTTCTTTAATATTTGTTTTCTTCTAAGTAATCTTTCAGTAGTTGTACAAAGAGTTTTCAATTCAACATGCCAGTTTGTGAGTACAATGCATCTTTTTATTTTTTTGTGGGTATGTTCAAATCCCTCTTTTCTTTTCTTTTTTTATTGTCAAAGTGAAGTACAGAGGGGGTACAGTTTCATATGTAAGGCAAGTGCATCATTTATCCAATTTGTTACCTCCTCCCTCATTTTCCCCCATCTCCCCTCCCCATCCCCCCATTAGTTGTATGGTTGATTTACACCAATTGGTTTTGTACGTATCACTATTGAAATGGCTTGCCTTTTTATCCTTTGTCTCTCATTTTTGGTATTCTGATCAATTGTTGTCCTCCATTTCTTTCAACATTGCCCACCCCAATGTTGAGCCACCAAGATTTGTGTTCTGGATAAGTGAAAAATTGGTAAAGAGCCTTTGAGTCACAGGGAACAGCATTTAAGTTACGAGAAGTGGGACACAGATTTTGTGAATTGGTTTTATTAGCAAAGCCTTGGTTGTGACAGAAGAATACTACTCGCACAGCTGTCCTCAGATATAAATATATGTCTAACTCTCTAGCTCGTGGATGATTTACATTCATATTTCAAGAGGGAATTTATTCATTATTTTCCTGCTAATCCTGGGGCTTGAACTTAGGGCCTGGGGGCTGTCCTTGAGTTTGCATTACTCAAGGCTGGTGCTCTACCACTTCAGCCACGCCTCTACTTTTGGCCTTTTTTTGGGGGGGGGGCACGGGCAGTAGATGTTTTTAGAGGTGTAAGTCCTACAGGCGATCATGCCCCCCGTCCTTGGATTGCAGCCTCCTGAAATGCAAGGGTTCCAGCCCTGAGTCCTGACGCCAGGTAGGAATGGTGATATTTTATTGTGCTTCTTGCTGTGCCTTGTGTTGTGTTGTGGATACGAAGTGGGCCACACATCATCCACATGGTGGAGGCCTGGGAGCCAGGTGGTAATCTTTGGGAGGTGGTCATGTGGTCACTGGAGGAAAGCCTGACACGTCTACAACGCCTCTGATGTGCAGATGTGCCCTGGGCTCAGCTTTCTGAGCTGGGCTTCCTGGCCTTGGGACAGCTGCTCTGAGCAGCGGGAGCGGTGGCTCTCCACGTGGGTGGCCCTGAGGCCAGAAGGCTGGGTCTTGTGTGGTTTGTCCCCCCTCACTACTGAAGCCCTGTGGCTGTGCCCAGGGAGGACTCACCCCAGCCTCACAGACGCCAGCGCCCTGGTTGTTTTGCAGCTGGTTTTGAACTCACAATCCTTCAGCCTCTGGCTTCTGAGTCCCTGGGGTTAAAGGCTGTGCTTCTACACTGTGTCTGAAAACGTGATCTTTGGAAGAGCCGTTTAAATGAAAGCTAGGAAATACTAAAGAACAAAATGGTGTCTTAGTAAGTTGTGGTTACGGAAACCCGGTGCTGAGCCCTGGTGATGCGCGCGCGTGCGCGCGCGCGCACACACACACACACACACACACACACAGAACTTCATTTGGAAGGAAGGGCCCTGTGTCTGCTTTGTTCACAGAGATGCCAGGATTGACGCTGGACAAACTCTCAGGGTCACTCATTAGAGGAGGTGGGAGGAGTTGCAAAGCTCAGGGAAACTTGTTAGTGGCTTCCTGGCCTTGGGTGGCAGTACCTACAGAAAGATGGAGGCCACTCAAGACAGACTGAGTTACCAAAGCATGACAGCCGTCAATCATGGGATCACGGTATGCCCATGGTTATTTTGACCATTAGATTGATCATATCTTCAAGCTACAACAAGAAAGCATATTCTCTAGTACTTGAATGAAAAGGAATACTGGATCATTTCCACTCTATTACTCCTCTGACAGCCACGAAGGGAATGCCAGGTGAATCCCCACTCTGCACTGTCACACCCACAACCCACGCTCACTCACAGGCATCCTTTGAACATGCAACCCTCCTGCCTCCACCTCCCCAGTAACTGGGAACACACTGTGTGCCACCACAGAGCAAGCTGGTGAGTTCTCAAGAGCACGATTCTCGCGACCAGCTTTCTCCTTCCTGAAACACTGTGTGGAATGGTGGCAGGTCACATTTTCCTCAATACTAAACCACGTGGAATTGAAAGCCCAGGAGGAAATGAGACAGCAATGATAACCCAGTAGTGTGGGTGGATGCACAGAGCAGGGAACAGGAACACAGGACAAAAAATGCAAAGCCAACTCCTGAGTGTCACATAGAATATCACAAAAGAAAGTCTTAAAAAAGTGTCATTCCTCTATTTAGTTTCCCCAATTTGGGTCAGCTTCCTATGCTAGAGTTTCTTTTTTCATTGGTCAGGTGCAACTGAGGAAGGACAGATAAATTTAAGGAAATATACACTTACCTTTTTATGTGTGAGCTCTAAACTTGGAACCTTGGGCTGACTAAGAAAGCAGTCTACCATGTCAGCCAGGCTCCTTCCTGAATTCTAGCCTTGCCATTTACTATCAATAATCTATAAGAATATCATTGTTAAATCTAACAAATGCAAAACATTTGGACAGCATTTTCACCCACATTAGGAAATAAAGCCAGTATGTGCAAGTAAACAGGATGACAATTTTGAAAAGAGTTTTCAGCTCTTTTTGCTCATTTCTTTATTCCTTACCCTGTGAGTTTCTGCAAGTTGAAGGCCAAGATTAAACTCTGTTCATCAAATAAATGACCAGTTTAAAAATCCATCATAATGCATGTACAGCATTCTCAAAGCAGAAATAAGAGTATGTTGGAAAAGATAGTCATATTGTTTTTCCAAATAAAAATGAAGAAGAGAAGCCTAAAAGATCTCCTTCTTGCAATATGAGGAATCAAAAATGAGATGAAATTCACCTCACAAAGCACAAGGTCAATCATAGTTTCAATGCCTTGTGTTTTAGAACTTAAGTGGAAAGTAAGAAAATTGAAATAGAAAGCTATAGAGTAGCAACAAAATTAAATATAGTGTGCTGATAATACAATCATTTATTTTAAATATGACAGAGATGAGCTAAAAAAGTATTTCAGATGACAGACTTTGAAATAGAACAAATCACCATCCTATGATTGAGTTTTGTTACCCAAACAGAGAATAATTAGTAGAAAGAAATATATGGAATCACATTATTGAGAGAATTTTTTTCTGAGGCAGAGGAAAATTATATATCTAGCATGAATATGACCTTACTGTCTCACTGGAAAAATCCTAAGGAAAATCAATGCCAAGAAAATCTGTAATAAAATTGGTAGGGGAAAAAATTAGATGAAGAAAAAAAAAAAGACTAAGCCAAGAATATTGAGTGCAGAAACAGTTTTGTTTATGTGTAGATGCAATGGAGAGCTTGCAAAGTGTATGAAATGAGAAATTTCTCAGACTCTTGGAAACATCATTTTAAAAAGATATTACAGAACTCAAACAACTATGCAGCCATTGACAGAGCCAGAGAGAAATTGAGCTGTAGGGTTGACAGGGAGCTCTGCCCTGCTCTACAAGTGTAACAAAATGAGAAAATATTGTTATTGAAATTCATGCTAAAGAACACACTTAGAATAAAATTGTAAAATTACAAGAAGCAACCATGATGGTTAGATGTAGATAAGATGTAGGTAGGCAGGCAAATTCTGCATGATAGAACCTCAATGAAACATATCATTTTATATTCCAAGTCAATAAAGGTAGGAATAGTAAAGCACTTTTAAACATATAGACACAGAAATGTCCACATCTACTAATTTAATAAACCAATAACAGTATCTGTAGTTGTCAACAGTAAAAAGATACACATTATCAGAGTCTATCAATATATTAGGGAAATATTCAGTATTTTTTACTATTTTTAGATCTTTAAGTAATTGTAAATTGTGGTATTTAGAATGAATTCTTGATTGCATTTTATATAACACATGAAAAGGGAAAATGCTACTAATTAAAATATTTTAGAATTCTCTTTTAGAATGTTATTTTATGTTTATATTATGGGAATTGAAGTTTTTTGAACTTAAGTTACGATTCTTACACTTGACATTCGTCAACCAGTAACTTTTATTACAGCTGTGAGGCACTGTACCCAGAAAGAACCTGGTATTTATCAGAATATGGTTTAAAGGTTTTATGACCAATAAATAAAGAATATGAGTCCTAACGGGAGAATTCAAGAATAAGTGCCAAAAGAATATTTTTCAGATCAAGCTTCCAATCATGTTTAGGCTTTGTTGCAATGATTGTAAAGGTGATTACGTTGTTAACTTTAAAAAGCAAATGCCCTCATTTTACTTTATGTCAGAGCTCTAGTTGAATTTCAAATAACCCCATGTATTTTAAAGGCTAGCTTAATGAATAGAATCATCAAGATCATAGTGTAATTCATATGTGGAGAAAATTTATTATTTTTCATTTTAAAAGACATGACGGTTTGCTTCTATGTTTTGCTTCTGATTATGAAATCCTGGGACTTGAACTTGTGTTCAAACACAGCTTTCTTGATACCCAGTTGTAGCCCTGCGTTCTACTATAAAAACTGTCATGAGAAACCATGTTTCAATAGCAATTTTTATTATCATAACAAGCAAATGGACTTTCCCCTAATTTTGGCAAATAGCATGATTTTAGATTTAGAAAATGACACTAAAATGGTATTTATAAATGAAGACATTCGAAACACTTGATGATTTTGACACAAGGAAGCAAGTCAGCTTATTCCTTTATTCAGTAGGTGCTAATTAGCCTGAGTTTTTAACAAACACAGTGGTCAGTGATGCTGTCTTCTGTACAGAGCCCGAGCCAGTGTTCCTCCGATGAAAGCTCTGCACAGAAACCCTTGACAAAATGCATCCCAGTGCATTACATAGCACCAACATCTCGGGCTTTCTGCCAGGCTAGCTTTGAACCGCCATCCTCTTACCTCAGCCCCCTGAGCCGCTGGGATTGCAGGTGCGCAGGCATGTGCCCAGGCTGGTAGAGAAGTCCTTATGGTGTCTGATCTCTGAGCCCTTTGCTTTGCTTTGCTTCCTCTCTCCTTTTTTTCAGTCATGGGATGCAGCTATGCCTGGGTGCTGTCTCTGAGCTCCTTTCCTTTCTTGTTTAATTTTTGCCAGTCTCAAGTTTCTCATACCTTTTTTTTGCCTTCACTCATACTTCACCATAATATTAAATAATTGCTGATACTGTTTTCTACAGAAGGGTTTGGAGGGCCAAATGTCTTTGTTTGTGGAGGACCTCTGGAGCCGTCAGGACCGTCACAGCTCTTGTGATACAGTAATGGTACAGTGGTGCTGGATCTTCCAGCACAAGGCAGGAGGGCGTGGTCTGGAACGGGGCTCTGTGATCAGAAAGATCCAGCCAGCCACTCACCTTCTTTCTCTAGTCTCAGACTTGTCAAACGAAGTTAAAGCTAATTTTCCTTGTTGCTCAAGTTTTGGGCAAAAAGAGCAACAACAATATCAAAGGAAGTATCTATGCTAGGCAGTATAGAGGTTTAATATTTATTAAGTAACTCCAAAACATGGTTACATTATAAATATCACTTAAAAAGCAGGCATTATTGACACACATCAAAATTTTCAGTAAAGATTAAAATTTCCCTGTATGATAACATTTTACTTCCTTCTCTATCAAAATTTTATTGAGTTAGGTTTGATAGAAACCATATGAACTAACACTTAGTAGCATTATTACATGTACTAGGTTCCATTTAACCAGAGATAAATCTGTAACATGGCAACTCAGATTTAATATGAGACATTTTCTCTAAGTATTTCCCATAATAATACCAACTACAATTTTTGAAACATATGATAAGTAGGATATGATTTTAAATATGTGATAGACTTCAGGTAATTATAAATTGTGCAAGTTAAAAATTATATTTTGACCTATTTCTAATCATGTTTATAATGTTTGCTATAAATCTACTAATAATTATAAATCAACAGCTGAACTTTCAGACGTGGTGGCCCATACATGTAATCTCAAGCTGCCTACAAGTTAAAAACAGAGAGATATTGTGAGTTCCACTCCAACCAGGGCAAGTCAGAAAAACCCTATATTCAAAACACAATAAGAGAGAAAAGTCTGAAGTTGGAACTCATGGGACAGAGCGCCTGCTTGAAACCAAAAGGCCTTGGGTTTAACCCAGGTACGAGTGGAATGGTTCTATCTTTGTGGTTTCTTCTTTGGATAGCAGATCCTTCCTTCCTTCCTTCCTTCCTTCCTTCCTTCCTTCCTTCCTTCCTTCCTTCCTTCCTTCCTTCCTTCCTTCCTTCCTTCCTTCCTTCCTTCCCCTCCCTCCCTCCCTCCCTCCCTCCCTCCCTCCCTTCTTTCTCTTTTTCTATCGTTCTCTCTCTGTCTTTCTCTTTCGTTCTTGTATTGAGGCCCTGAGGCTTGAACTTCAAACTTGACTCTATCACAGGGCTATTGTACTCCGTGCTGGTGCTCAAACACTTGAGCCACACTTTCACTGTTTCAACTGTAAGATAAGAGTCTCCTCACCGACTTTCCTGCTGGGGCTGGATTTGAACTGGCGACTTTCCAGCTCAGCCTCCCGGATTAGCTAGGATGATAGGTGTGAGCCAGCAGCCACCAAGGACGCAACTCTCCTTGACAATCAGGAATAGTCTGTGGAACTCACAACTCAATTTCCCCATCTCAAGGCACCTTTCCATGGTGACAAGCTCGGTCTGGCCGTCTTAGAGCTGTGTGTGGTCTTCCCCACATGGTGGGGAAGAAGGTGGTTACCAAGCCGGTCACCAGTCAGGCAGTGGACAGGGCCAGCGGGAACCTGGAGGAGGGCAGAGGAAGAGGAGAATATGGGGGCCTGCGAGCATTAACACAGGGGTTACAGCGACATCACGGAGTCCTTTGGGGTTCAAGAGAGGATCACTTCCTCAAGAGGAGCCGACAGGGTCGCTCCAGGCTTTCGGGCTCAGGGCACCGGGCACCGTGCAGCCTGGAGAGCCCACTTCCAAGAAGGAAGTACAGGGCGGCTGTGCTAAGCCGGGGCCGTAGCCTCTGCAAACGGGGCACCGGGGGCTCTCCAAACTGGGCACCGGGAGCTCTCCAAACCGGGCACCGGGGGCTCTCCAAACCGGGGCGCGGTGCCAGCCTGTCCCTCTGGCACGGCGGGGGCCTCTCTGGAACCGGGAAAGGGCTCGAGGTCCCATGGACTCCATGGAGACACAGATGAGGGCGGAACGCAGGCAGGCAGGGCCTGAAGCCGGGTGGCCGGCGGCGGGCGGGGGGGGAGGGGCGGGGGGGGCGCACGGCCCCGAGGCGCTGCCATGGCTCCCGGGCCAGGGGCCTCGCCAGGACCAGCCCCGCTCAGGCTCTGGGTCAGGACAACCAAAGGGATTCCGTCCACGCTAGACCACGCCGCATTGCAAGTTTTCCGCCACACATTTGTGCACGGCTGGTGGCACCCCGCCTCCAGCACCCCTTCTGGGAAGCCCCCCCCCCCCCCCCCGAGCTCCCCCATCGGAGGCGAGGAGGCCTCGCTTCAGCCGAAGCAGCTGCAGGTGCTCTGGCCTATCCTGTGTGACTCAGAGTCTCAGGACCCATCTGCCTTCCCCACCCCTTTCAGCACTCACCCGCACATACCCATCACACCAATATGTGGAAAATACATTTATTTAGCATTTATATAAAACAAGTAGTGACGAGGCAGGCATGGCACAGTGGTAAAGCTCTTGTTTAACACAGAGAAGGCCCTAAAATCAACCCCAAACATTGAAAACGTATTACAAATGATCTACCCGATTCTTTTCCTAGAACTATCAAAGCAGGAGGGGATTAAGTGATACAGATTCTTGTTTTATGGGAAAATATCTGCTGCTTTAAAGTTTTACCTGTGTAATCAAATTTGAAGAATATTCAAAGAGGTCTAGATCAAATTGATTTTATCAGAGTCCTGATTATTTTTGGAGCTATTTCTTACTTGTTGTATTTATTCAAATGAAGATAATTTACATAAAGCAAAAGAAATATAGTCCAAGTGTACAATTTGGTTATTTTTCAATATGTGTGGTCCCATAATTAACTGTCAGCTCCAATCGAGGCCTCCCAACTAGGCCTGGCATGGGAAGACCTGTGCCCAGCCATCCTGTCCTTTCCATTGCCACAGTGGCTGTGCTCCTGCTCTCTCTGCTCAAGTGAACAGAAGATTTCAAATAAAGCAGCCAATTTCATTGTTTACGGCTTTGTGCATCCTTTAGTGTAATGCGCGACCCATGGACATTGTTGTGAGTATGGGTCCTTGATTACATTGAGAAGCGGATCAAATCTGCTCAGTTTATCTATTTTACTGTTGCTGAGAAGTCGATTGCTTTGCTTGAGCCTGCTGCTGTTTGTGTGTATGTGTGTGTGAGACAGAGAGAGAGAGAAACAAAGTACAAATTCAATGTCTCTAGCTCTCACTTGACTTTTGTGCCCACAGCTGGTTCTCTACCACTTGAGCCACAGCTCTACTTATGGCATTTTGGTGGTTTGGGGGAATACGGGTTTCTCAGACTTTCCTGTCCAGGCTAGTTTTGAACAATGGTGATCCTCAGATCTCAGCCACCTGAGTAATGAGGATTATAGGATTGAATCACCAGCATGTGGGTAGCCTCATATCAAGAACGAGCAAACACTTTTATATAAGTCTTTCTATTTGAATTATTTTTCTTTTCTTTTGAGATACTTAGGATTAGGAGTAAAATAGATAAGCATTTAGCTACTATAAAATAACAAATATAGCTCTCTGGTGGGATCTTACAAGAGTATAAGCCCTGCAATGGGTGAGCATTTCATTGGAACTTTGGCGTCACAACATTTGTTTGTGCTTAGTGGCATCTTATATTAAATAATGAAAAATTGAGAAAGTATATGGAATCACACAAAAGATCACAAAAATCCACACAAACAACAGTGCCCAAGATTCACACAAGACAAAGAATAAATAAATGGCACCACTTTCCAGTGCACGGACTGAATTGAAAGAACTAAGGCCCATGTAAATATCAGAGAAGTCTCATTTGGAGAAAAAAGAAAACTAGTTATAAAATTAACACAGTTCTTCTGCATCCTCACTAAATTAGCAGGAATATCACTGTATCACTTCATTCAACAGATTTACAAGAATAAAACATCCTATACTTAGGAGAGGTTGCAATTTTTAACTACGAATAGAAAATTAGTAAGCATAACAGACTGGAGAAAAATGCACCTGATGATGAAAATAAACATAAATTACTTAACCTCGAGACATAAATGAATGGGAAGTTAGAAGCTCCATTAAAGATATGTGATTTAATATTGATTTTGCAAGGCAAATATATATGCATATATATATTATTTTATTCTTTTCTTGCCTTCGAAGATATTTTCTTTGGTCAAACTCTGATATTCAAAAGATCTATCAGGTAGCAAAAATAATAAGAAGTTCCATGTCATAAGCAATTAGTTACGTTAAATAAAGACTGAATTTAGTTTACGAAAATTATTGAATTGTAGTGTTACTAAACTTAAGTTGCACTTAGGATTAATCAGCAAAATTTAAAAATATTTTTTTTATCTTTAAGTAGTTGTAGAAAGAAGTTGCCATTCGCTAAAGTAGTTATGAATTTAGTGCATTTTGATCAATGTCACCTCTCATAATGAGTGCATCGAATGTCACTTCTTAGAATGAGTGCATCGGATGTCACCTCTTAGAATGAGTGTACTGAATATGTGCCATGTATCCAAGAAGCTTCGGATCTTGTTCTGTGTCTGCAACAGTACTTCCACCTCTCCACTCAGATTTTGCTAATGTTTCTCCTATTGTTCATTCAAGTGATTTAATTTTGATTATTGATTTCCTTGACAACTAATGCCGTGTTGAAATATTTGTTTTTCTTATGAGATCTAGTGATTTATCTCAAGCCTAACAACCATTTCTTTTTGTGTTTTTAGCTTTTATATTCTTGGATCTGCCTAGGCAATCTTTCCTTAATAAGTATTGTGAATGCTTTTATGCTTGCAAAATATTTGGGTTAATTGCTCCACTTGCTGAAAACATTATTTCCTATCCTTTCCCAGGCATTTCTTTAGTTGCATGACTTTTTTCCCTGCTGAATTCCCCTGGTGCTTTGAAGAACGATTAATTAATTAATTCTGTCGCATGGGTTCCAAACCATTTATTTTCTTTTCATTGATCTACTTTTTTTCTTCTTGATTGTGTTGATGTTTTAACTCAAGATTTAATCTTTCTCTACCACTTGAGCCATGCCTGAACTTAGTATTTTGTTTTCTTAAAATTGGCTATTATTTTATTTTATCATTTCCATAGTCTTTTGAATTGCTATAGATTTATACAGTAAGTTTCCAAATCAGATGGGAGTAGTATATGTTCTCCAACATTTGTTCTTATTCTTTTCCTATTAATTTCTTTTCCCTTTCCCCTTTGATAGATTGATAGATATTACATAGATTACAGATAGATGCACATGTTGGCCTATGTGTGTGTTTTTAAATCTTTCTATATTTCTGTACTTCCACAATAATTTTGTAAATAAGTAAATCTATTTTCTCAATCCATTTTCTAGTAAGTAAATCTATATACATATTTTTGTCAGCCACGGGGCTTGAACTCTTGGCTTGGAAATTGTCACTGAGCTCTTCAGCTCAAGGCTTGTACTCTACCACTTGATCCACTGCTTCTGGTTTTCTGATGGTTAATTGGAGACTTTTCAGCTCAAGCTGGCTTTGAACCTTGATCCTCAGATCTCAGCCTCCTTAGTAACTAGCATTACAGGTGTGAGCCACCAATGCCTAGAAATAAATCTATGTTAATTCTTATTTATTTATTTATTTTCTATGCTAGTACTGAAGTTTGAATTTTGTCCTTGGCATTTTTTTCTCAAGGCTAGTGCTCTATCACTTGTGCTATACATCTACTTCTGGGATTTGCTGCTTTTTGGAGATAAGAGTCTCTCAGATTCGTCTACCCAGGCTGGCTTCAAATAAGGACCCTCCTCATGTCTCAGCCTCCAAGGATCTAGTGATCCAGGGATGAGCCACCATGCCTGACTGGCTCTTATTTATTTTTATTTCCTTCAATCTACATATTAATTAGGGAAGAATCGACATTTTCAAGATTATTATGTCAAGTCTTCAATCCATCCACATTTCAAAATTACTTAGAACTTATTTTATTTATTTTTCAATTTTTTTTCTTTTGCCAAGGGGTCACTTGTGGGGCTTGAACTCAGGGACTGGGCTTTGCCTCTGAGCGCATTGCGCTCGAGGCAAGTGCTCTTTCGCTTTGAGCCACAGTGGCACTTCCGCTGTTTCTGAGTCGTTTATTGGAGATAAGAGTCTCATGGACTTTTCTACGCAGTCTTGCTTGGAACTGCAGTCCTGACATCTCAGCCTCCAGAGTAGCTGGGAACACAGACGTGAGCCACGGGCCCCCAGTGCCTTCGAACATCTTCCACTATTCATGTGTTCCCGTGTCTTCTAACAAATATATCCCTACTATTTGGTCTACCCAAAAACAAAATAGATACTTTATCTACAGAAATTTTGTCCACAGAAGAGGTTATACAACAAAAATTATGCAGGCTTCAGAAGGATCAGAATCTGGTGCAAATCAAGGCCTAAATGTCATTATTCTTCAGATGTTAAATGCCATTTACAGGAGCTGAAACCTGAGCAAATTACCAGAGATGAAATTTCATCATCAGATTCGCAATCTTAAGGTCACATTGCATAACCATACGCATTCAGAAATATGTGCCCAAGAATGAGACAGACCATCTACAATCATTGTGGGTAATTTGTGTGTGCATGTGTGTGTCAGATGAGCAAATACACTCAAGACTTCATCTACGTGACTCAGTCTAATCATAGATCAGATATGACATAAGAGATGGTTGGATTTGATGTTTATGGAAAGCCATTCTGAGTCAATAAGCACAGTCATTTATTTACAACTAACTTGAGGCTAAACAAAAGTGTGATGCTAACCAGGGGCCAGAGGCTCACACCTGTGATCCTAGCTATTGAGGAGCTGAATTGGGGAATCAGTCTTTGCGGCTCCTATTTCCAACCAACCAGCAAAACACTGGAAGGAGAGCTGAGGCTCAAGCGGTAGAGCACCATCCTGAAATGAAGACACTAGGGGACAGTGCCAAAGCCTTGAGTGCAAGATTTGCTACCAGCAAACTAAACTAAACTAAATAAATACATTCCAATGCTAATTTTGCTTTATGAAGGCAACAATCCATGATTGCATGCTGCTGGGGTGGAATGGCGATGCTGGTTAAATCTGTGTCTGTGGTACACAGCTTTGCAGAATGTTACTGAGACGTTGGATGAAAACCACTCATTCCCAGGTGGCTTTTCCATACTGACATTGGGTAGCTGTTAAATAGAGAGGGGCAAAAGCCTGAATTGAGGGCTGCTTCTGTTTGTGTCCTTTTTATTTTCCATTGCCTGTTATCTCCCTTCATTTTTGTATCCATTTATTATTTATTCTCATTGTTCATTTCCTATGATCTGTTCTGTTTTTCTTTCATATATTATGAAGTATACATTGGTTCATTTTCATGTAATTCCAAAAGTGAATAGCGTAGAAATCTAATACTGCAGTGATGTTCGAAATTAAAACACTCAGTAATATATTTTAAAGATCCAACTTCTTTTACCTTTCCACAAGTACCTTAATGTACAGAATAAGAAAGGTATTGGAAAATCCTGGAGTTGATGATGCAGTTGTTGAATGTGTGGTACTGAGATTTGTTTATGGGTTTCAAATACATAAAATACTGCCTGGTAAAATGAACAGCACTCTCTACAAAGTCAGACTGAAGCTATATAAGGATTCTTAATTTCTATACTTATGCACTAAAGTATGTATTCAGCACTCAAAGAAATGTTTGGTTGTTTTCAAGTCTAAATGGTGGAATATATTTTAAAGTAGGAAACAAAAATTTTCTCTTATTTGGGGTGCACAGTTCTAATTTGTACAAAAATTAAAATGCTTGCTGCTTCAAAGTTAACTTTCCAAATATATGATAATTTAAATCATTGTCATGGGCATGCATATTTGCTAATTGCTAATGTGTGTACAGTATCTTGTTTGTTAAGATATGATGTTTAATTAACGACAAAAAATATTCATTTCATTTGAGTATCTCCTTTGTGTATAAATGCCCTGACTGCACAGTTCCAAAAAGAAACATTTTTTTTTGTTATTGTAAAGCTATTCTAAATGCCATTCTGGGAATATGAATTTTGTGACTCTGAAAGATTAATTTCCAGGAAGCCATGCAACGTAAGTTTGTCTTGACAAGTGAGAAATCACTTCATAAGTTTTGAGTCCATATTCAATCCAACATCATAAATTGCCTGACAAAAGTGTCAAATACTTACTGCCATTCCACATGAATGTTAATTATAAGTTAGAATATTCCAATTTATTATACATAATGAGTAAACAAAAAAACTTACTTTCTAAAAACTAAGCTAGATGATTATTTTAAAACATGCAGATTGTTGATAAATCTTCCAAAAGATCATAAACAATACTGACTTTTCATCCATTGAAATTATTTATAGTTTCTGATTATTATATTTTCCTTTTACAGTTTAAGCAGTTTTGGTAATTTGTAATTTAGATAAAATCTGCTGTCTGCTTTTGTGAAATCCCTGGTACACTTTGAGGTTTTCAGAAATACTAGACATTGGTATATTGGGATCAAGAATTGGTTGTAAGATGAGGATGAAGTAGATCGAGTCATGGTCTCAGAAGTCAGGTGGCAGAGATATATGCAGCCAATAGAGAAGGGAGAGAAGGCTTCTGGGAAAATCTCATGAGCTGTGTCACCTTGTCCTCAATTTTCTGAGGGAATCCACTGCTTGAGGTCACAATGGATAGCATAAAGACCAGAGATGCTTTGGTTGTATTGGCTGTTGTGCGATTTTCTTAATTCAAATCTTGTTGATTTAATATTCTATGTCAGTATTTTTGAGAGGGAGGAGCCTAAGAAGAGGGAGGGGAAATAGATAGAGAGGGGAAGGTTGGTGAATGCAGTCAGGCCGCAGGTAGAAATGGAGCCAGGTCCCTGGAGGGGAGGCATGGGCCTGGGAGAAAGGGGGGACCCATGGAAACGGCAACACTGACAAGATGCATGACACACAAACACTACTAAGTTAAATTGAAACACTTTTGTACAACTACTTAAAGATAATTTTAAAAAATTAAAATGAAGTCAAGGAAAATATTTTATATCAGCTCTTCACTGAGGTAAGGTAAGAGTTAGAGGGAGAAAGAAGACTAGCTCAATAAATAGTATATAAGGGCTGGGGAAATGGCCTAGTGGCAAGAGTGCCTGCCTCGGATACACGAGGCCCTAGGTTCAATTCCCCAGCACCACATATACGGAAAACGGCCAGAAGCGGCGCTGTGGCTCAAGTGGCAGAGTGCTAGCCTTGAGCAGGAAGAAGCCAGGGACAGTGCTCAGGCCCTGAGTCCAAGGCCCAGGACTGGCACCAAAAAAATAAATAAATAAATAAATAGTATATAAAATATGCATGGGTAAATACATAGAGAGGCAATGGGTAGATAGAGGAATGAGGGAACAGAGTAATGATAAGAGGTTATAGAAAGAAAAATGATAGTAGATAGATGGTAGATTGATAATAGGAATATAGATGATAGAAATGCACTATTCTCGGAATCTTGTATTTGATTATTTAAATAAGAATACGGGAAAGATTCCCAAGCGAAGGCTTGCACATTTCTGTGTTTCCTTATACCTGTTACTGATCCCAGTTTAATTATCTTTTGAAAGCAACCCCTGACTCAGACTCAGGCGGTGCGACCACCTCTGATAAATTAGTGCCACTTAAGGCCTCCTCATTTCTTCAGGCCATGACTCACCCCTCAATTAATCCTTCAAAGCTGCTGCTCATGCTGGAAACCAACCAGGTGGAAATGTGGAGAATTACACTTGCATTTCCTACTTAAAATTAAGAGGCCTAAGAAAGGATTTGTGCTCTGGAAAGAGCCCCCCATAAAGACAGGCTCTATCAGAAGCCTCAGTGCTGAGGATTGAGGGGTCTGCTGCCAAGGACAGCATGGAAAGCAGGGATGAGAGCAGGCAGATCAGGACTTTCATCTCTGGAGGCCGAGGCCTGAGGACCACAGGGTCAAAGCCAGTCCAGGAAGGAAATTCCATGAAACTCTATCTCCAACTCACCACTTAAAAGCAAGAAGCAGATCTGTGGCTCAAATGGTGGAGCACCTGCCCTGATAGATCAAGCTGTATGTCCACCAGCAAACACACACACACACACACACACACACACACACACACACACACACACACACGTAGAAAAATTTTTAAATGATTTAAATGGACAATTTATTGGTTTACTTGTACTCTCCCTGTATGGGCATCATTGGAAGCGAAGTGATTGTGAACTTTACTTTCCTCAAGATGTGGTGATTTGAGATACATTTTTATAAAATACTTTGAGACCTTTGAAAAACTGCCAAGAAAGCATAAGAAACCACTTTTCATCACATTCTCTCATGTGAGAACTTGTTCTTCTCACTCTGCATAGTAGTTTATGATTGGTAAATAATGCCACTAAAAGCCCAAGTGAAATAACGAGAAAATAAAGCTCTTCATTTAATGGAAAGTTTTTGTTTGCCTGACATCCATCACCCATGATGCATTATTGATGTCCATGTTGGTTAGCTAAGGTTCAGCTCTCTGACATAAAATTCGTTAGCAAAGAGAAAATGCACAGGATGGATGGTGACAGGCTGGGGGAAGAAGACGGTTTAGCAGTCTTGATCTTCTATTATCTTCTCGTGGTATTGATGCTGGAGCTTGGTCTCAAGACCTGAGTACCTCACTTGGCACTCTACCCCCTGAGCAACACTTCCAGCTCTGGGGTTTTGTCCGTTACAGGGAGGTAAGAGTCTCGTTGACTTTCCTGCCCAAACTGTCTTTTAACTGCAATCCTCAGATCTCAGCTTCCCAAGTAACTTGGATTAAAGGTTTGTGCCGTGACTGTCCAGCTGTCAGATTGGAATGGACAGGGGAATGCACATGGTGAGAGTGAAACATTCTACAACAAAACTAGAACATCATTTCTATTCATCAGGTCTCCTAAAAGGACAGAAAAGTGAAGTAACTGAAGAGAAAGACAAGAGATTTTCTTAAAATTCTTCAGTAAAAAGCAAATTTAAGACCACACTTTCAATCAAAACAGTCTGTATTTAATGTGAAGTGAACTTGATCAAGAGAGTACCATACAACTTTCATGTGCTGTTGAAAGCATTGCACACACAGGAACAGCGCACATCACACCTGCCAAGGAAGTAAAACTCAGAGGAATCCAAAGGCTGGCTTATGCTAACACACACAGCCAGGTTCCCAATAAGAATGAGAGTAAAACTTTATAAAGCCTAAATACTAGAAACTCCCCTTAGGCAGTATGTTTTCACTCTATAAAATAGGACACCAGTTGTGTTTATTAATACTGGATATATCAACTATGTTGATATTTTTGTCATTGTTTGCATGGCAGAGACATGATATAGATCTGGTCTTTGATTAATGAGGAATCACAATAATTGCAACTTACTTTTAAATGCCATTCAGGCTACACATTCGGATGCAGAACAAGGTGTGCATTCTGTATGATTTGATTGAAGTAAAGAGGGGATTTTCAGTGAGAACCTTCGGGAGGACTCCCCCCCACCCCCAATACCAAGCTTAGCACAAACCTGAGCAAATTCCTCTAAGACTGGAGGCTGGGGTGACCGCTGGGCAAGTGTCGTGCAAGGTGCTCTCTCATTTGTGCAGGTAGGTGCGGTCATCTGAGCTGCTTTTACCGGTGTCTTTCTGATGGAAGCTTAGAATTCCTAAATACACATGGATAGACACACATGATAGTTAGATAGCAGCTAGGCAGATAGGATGGATAGATAGATAATCCGTCGCCTTGATCCATTTGGAGGGTAATGTCCTGCTTCAAAGTATCACTCAGACACCGGTAGAAGCAGCTCAGATGACCACGCCTACCTGCGCCTTCAAATGCCCCTTCCAGTATTTGCCATTATGAATCCACAAACAACATAAAATTGCCATCCAAACAGAAAATGAAAATAATTTATAGATTCAAGAGCAATAATTAAAACAACTAAGAAAAAGGCAAAGAAACAGTCCAGAAATTAATGCAGGTGCAAAGCATGGAGAAACACCTGTGTACGACTCAGTAATGAAGTAAAAAAATCTGTAATCATGTGGTTTAATTTAATCTTATCAATAAACTTTATGTAGAGTTACGAGGTTATTTCTTTTTTATTCTGACATATGTAAAGGAACCATGACAACTGTTTTGGGAGTAGACTATTCCACATCTTAAGAGTCTTGTGTTCATTTGAGATATTAACTGTGGTAGAATGTGTATATTTTTTTTCTTTTGAGTATAGACTCTATTTAGAAAATATAGGATAATCTCATTTTGTTCTCCCTCAAGTGAATTAAAAATCATTTGAAATTATTTTCACTGGATTCTCATATAAGGTTCTCCCTGAGGAGAGCCAGCTTTGTTAAAATGAAGGAGACAATAAGAAGAAAAGAGGATTACATTGTGAGTGTATGTAAGCCAGCTACTTTATTTGGAGAATTGGCTCTCCTAAGTGATAGTCCTTGACATCACAATGATTCAAGACTTCTCATGCTTTCTATGTTTTCTTTTTCACATGTCCTTTGCCTCAAACTTTTACCACTTCCATCATTTCATCAAGAGATTTCGCTTCGAATCGACCACCTATTTCCTCAGCTACTTCCCTTGGCAATCACACTCTAATTATTGCACATAGAGACTCTCTCTCCCTAATATCTTCCTCAGTTCACTTTAGGTTCCTTGAGATGTTGCATTTTTGTTAATCCATTAATTTTGAGCTCCCTAAAATTTTAAAGGAGCTTTGTAACCAGTCATTGGTGGCTCAAACCTCTAAGTCTAGCTACTCAGGAGACTGAAAGCTAAGGGGTGTGGTTGGTAGTCAGCCCAGGAAGGAAAGTCCATGAGATGCTTGTCTCCTATTAGCCACCAGAAAGCTAGACATAGAGCTGTGGCCCAGGTAGAAGAGCACCAGCTACGAGTGATTGAGGCCTTGCAGTGAAGAAAATTAGACTTATTTTCAAGAATGTAAGGCTTTTTCCACTTATCTATGTTCTTGGGATTGGGACACGCATTTAACTCACAATTAAAAGACACTAAGGATTTTGGTGGGTTTTGTGTATTTTTCTTATTATCTTTAAGAAGTCGTACAAAGGAGTTGCCACATAACAAAGCAATTTGTGAAGACACTTTTTGTATTTTTTAGTTTAGGTATTGCATTTGTTTTTGCCATTTAACAAAGCAGTTAAAGTATACAATCCATCTTGATCTGTGTCATCCCTTCAAAATCTCAACCTCCGTTTGACCCATCCCTTCCCTTTCAGTTTCCAATTCTGCAGTATGAACTCCCCCTTTCCCCTTCCTTCTTCTACCTCTCTTCCGAGGGCCCACCTTACCATCTCTCTAGTACCTATGTTCTGGTACTTATTTTGGTTGGGCTTTGACTTAGTGTTCTAAAGAATTATACTGTTGGAGCTTTTCCTAGAGTGTATTACAGTCCATTTAATTCATATTCAATTGCTTCCATATCATCCATTGTTTTTACTTGTAGAATTATAGGCACATTCTAGCAACCACAAAGGACAGAACCCATGCAACCTCAGTTTTCCAAATCTTTCCATTTTGTTCCAAATGGAATATCTATCTTTCTGATGGAAGCTTAGAATTTCTATATATACATAGATAGATACAGATGATTGTTAGATAGTAGATAGACAGATAGGATAGATAGATACATAATCCGTTTTCTTGATCCATTCGACCTCTGAGAGGCATCTGGTTTTACTCGATATCATGGCTACTGTAATTCTTCAATGAACATGGTTGTGCTGGTAGCTTTACTGTGGCCTTGTTTATGGTAAATGCCTGGGAGTGGAATTACTGGGTCATAGGGGAGCCTTATGTGTAGTGTTTTGAGGAACCTCCATACTGCTTTCCAGAGTTGTTGAACAAGCTCACACTCCCACCAAGAGTGCAGTAGCGTCCCTGCTTGGCCACATCCCAACCGGCATCTGTTATTTGCTTTCTTGATAATTCCATTCTCACTGGAGTGAGTAGAATGTCAATGTTGTTTTGATTTGCATTTTTTTAATGGCCAGAAATGTTGAATTTTTTTTTATCAGAAACAGAAGATGATAAAAAAAAAATCTTCACAGAAATCCCTACTCAGCTGGTGAGACTTCATTGGCCTTGGTCCCATCATAACTGTTGGAGGGCAAGGGCCTTAGAGAATCTGGGGTCAACAAGCTAATTGAGTCTGCATTCTACATGATGTCTCTCCCCTCCATCTTCTGATACTTAAGAAAGTAACATGAGGAAAAAAATCTAAAGAATGTATAAAAAAAAGAAAAGACCCTAGAAAGTAAAAGATGAATTTTTAAAGTTGTAATTGTCTCTGCCTGCAATTTTGTTTTGTTTTGTTTTTTATTCTAGAGTAGTTGAAAGGGTATCATTAACATTTGGTTTTCATCATTGTTTTTTTTCTTTTCAAATAATTTTATTTATTTAGAAACTTGCTGTGAGAAATGTTTTAACAATTAGTCACTAAAAGTGTTTGTATTCTTTCAAATGAATTTTGAACATCATAACTAAAAAAAACTTACAACAGAAAATTTAGTCTCCTTGAAACTTTAAGTCACTAAGTATTTGAGACTGGCAAAGAAGCAAAGGAAAAGAAAAAGAAAAGGAAATAGAAGAGTCTGTTAAGAATGATGCTGCGAGCCAAAATCTGGGAGCTAACACTTGATAATCCTGACTCTTCAGGAAGACGTGGTCTGAGGATTCTGGTTCAAGACCAGCACTGGCAGAAAAGTTCACAATACTCTCATCTCTAGTCAAAATGGGGCAACATTGACCAAGACACATTGTATTCAGACACTGATATGTTGAATTGATTGCTTTTTTTTGTACAACTACTTAAACTTTTTTTTTTAATTCAGAGCTATGGCTCAAATGATTCAGCATCAGCTTTGAAAGAAAATGTCCAATGAGAACAGGAGGCCCTGAGTTTAAATTCCATTAGTAGAAGGGCAAAAAAAAATAATGTCATAGAGATAGACAGCACACATGTAAAAAATAATGCCTTAGAAATAAGCTTAAGAAAAGCTTAAGAAAAAAAAAACCTATTTTCAGATGATGGAATATTATGTCATACTTTACTAAAATAGGCCAGAAGTTTGAGACGAAGAGGAGAATAAGTGTTTTCATATATTCTGAAATTTCTTAACATGCCATTGATATAACTTGACAAAATGCCAAACACGCTCGCATTCTGTCAGATGACTTTCATTTCAATCCCAGGAATATAAGCTGGGCCACTTGTACCATCTGCTGTGCAGGTTTCAGCACAGCGCAGGCCCGTGGAGACATCTCTGCCTTCCTGTCAGGATGGAGCCCCAGAACATAGATGGTTCCACAGAGAGCAAGCCCAGAATACACAGACGGCTGGAGGTGAAGGGCCAGGGCCCACAAGAAAACACAGAAAATGCAAACTTCTTACTATACTGCATCCTCAAGGTGCATTTCCATAGAAACTCGGCTGTCTTGCTGGTACCAGGAAACATGATTCTACTCATTTATAAACTAATGGATTAAGAAACATATTGTTGGGCCACATCAATTAATTAAATATACTGTGGGTATCGACACATTGTACCAAATGAAAAGTGATAGAAAAGTATTTTGTGCTAATTAATTTAAATATTTGTAGAAAACAAACCATTTGTAAGTATCACATATTTTGCAAAAATATGTGTTGTGTTCTCTAAACAGACATTTTGTTGTCGAATTATTTGTGGCAAAGCTCCAAAACTGGATTTACATAATTGCAGTGATAATATTCTGAAGATTTTGTACCGAGAGTTAAGTCTGTTTCTTAGACAGCCTATCACTGTCTCCCTTTCTCTGTGTGTGTCTCTGTCTGTCTGTATCTCTCTGTCTCTGTCTTTGTCTCTCTCTCTCTGTTTCTCAGATTCTGTCTGTGTGTCTCTCTCTCGCACTCATGCTGTCTCTCTCTCTTTCACACACACACACACACACACACACACACACATGCACACACCCTTACAGGATAGAAAAGAGGAAGACTCCTCTCATACTTTGTCATTTCCAAGATGGAGTTTTGTGTGCCTCAGTTTCTGCAAGAATTCTAACCTACCTAGCTGGGTCCATCAACTCTTGTTCTGCAATTGTGAATTCCTGGACTTCCTCACAAAAACTAGAAATCAATTTATTAATTTTCTGAACGAGATTATTTTAACATACTGAAAACTAAGTCAACATGAATTGAATTAGTTAAACTTGAACATCTAATTCATAAAATTTATGAATTTCCAATACTTTAAAAAGTATTTTTAATAGTTTGAACTATTGGGTTATCACCATATATCCTTGAAATATTTTGTGTAATTATTCCTGAAGTGCTTTGGACTGTTGTTTATTTTAAGTCTAAGTATTTTAGGTCTACACTTATATCAGTGAGCTTGTTGGTAACTGACAATACTGTTTCCACATCATAATCTCAAGAATCTGGGTCTATTTCCTTATGCAGCTAAAGGTGAGAATACAGATTATGAGAGAAGGAAGTTACCTTGGATTGTGCTGTTGGTCATGAAAGTGACCAATGTAGTTATCAGTGTGAGGTCACGGGAGAAGTACTGTGACCAGAAGAGTAGAGACTGGTAGAGGTAGGGGTAGAGATTTACAATTCATGAAATGTGAAAACCAGCAGTAGCTGGAAGATTCAGAGAGTGAATTCTTCCTTACCTGCCTCAGAAGAAGTATAACTCAGCCTGATTTTATACATCTAGTCTCCAAAATTACAAGACAGTAAATTCAGATTATTTGCAGGCACCCTGCTCATGGTAACTTATTATAGCTGCCTCAACAGTGGGGCCGAGCACCCGTGGAAAAGAATGCAGAGTATTCACATATCTGAAAATACTAGGATTTAAACTAACTATAAGGATCCAGAAGCAAGTTCCTTATGAAGTTCAGCAGTCTATACTTATCGTTCACAAACACACAGTGAGTGGGTATCAGACAGGAGCTTTCTCCGTGGCGTGTTCCTTCTTTCAGGATCTCAGTCTTAGTGTGCCTCTTCTAGAAATAACATTTTTAAAGCAATCAGTAGGAAACCACGTATGAAGTTTTAGTGGAATCATAAATATCATAATATAAGTAACTATTGTAAATCACTCCTGGAGAGCATGGTATTACATTAAATGCACAAAGTTTGGATTCACAATCCTTCACGTATGATTGGCAGACTGTTCAGGCTAAAATGCATCACAGCTCTCTACCAGAGACTGGAACTTTTCCTAGGTGATAAATGTGGAGGCGCAGTGTGTAATACTTCAGTATCTACTCATGGAGTATGTTTGTACCTCCCCACCTGCCAAACCAGTGGCTGACTTCTTTTGTGAGAGGCAAATCATCTCACTTTTTGCTCAGGAATTTCTCAGTTTTGATCATTAAAGTCCCATGTGCTTAGAGATGTCATCAGTCCACAAAAAAGGTGACAACTGATGTCTCCTGTGTGTGTCTGTGTGTGTAAAATGCACAAGCATTCCAGTATTGGAGCTTGAACTCAAGACCTCATGTACTTGTTTGGCGTTTAGGCACAATGCTAGCATTCTACCATTTGATCCACACACCCACTTCTGGCTTTCTTGGTGGTTAATGGGGGGATGAGAATCTCAAGGGCTTTTCTGCACAGGCTGGCTTCAACCTGAGCTCCTTGGACCTCAGCCTCTTGAATAGCTAGGATTACAGGCATGAGTCACCAGCTTCCAAGTTCATTCTAATTTTTTCTGCTGACTAAACCTGGCATGCATTGGACACCGCTCTGTTGTCCATGCCTCTTTTTAGTTCTCACTGGAGAACAGTTCTCCTGTCTCCTCTCCGCTGGTCTCTCACTGGTATGTCTCTTAACTTAATTCACCAATACAAGGCAGAGAGGAGAACGATCTGAGACTTCTAAGCCAGTGGTCGAGTCTGGCAATGTTTGTCTTTGGGCTCTGCAAACCCTGGACTACCGTGCATACCCCTGGCCACTCAGCAGGAAACCTGTGTGGAAAGAATGCATGGACGTGCCCTCAGGAGAGAATGGAGAGGTGCAGCAGGTGCAGCTGACACAAAATGTCAATCTTTGCTTCTGTTCAGCCTCACGAGACGCCCAAACCCAAGCTCTACTTGGCTCCAACAACTAAGAAACCTCAAGTGAAATCAGTTGCAAAGTTTGGCTGAGTGGTTTAGCTCAGGGAAGGTGGTATACAAGACAGGCCATTTCTACATGCTGACTGTGGGCTAATTTCTTATCCGGTGCCACAGAGCAAGCACCCCCATAATCTTCCTGCACCATTGACTCTAAGGCGCTTGGGTCAGCTTTGCACTGAATTCAACTCATAGCTAAAAATAAGAACAACAACAAAAACCTTTCATATTCTTTGCTAATTCTTGTTTGCAAAATATACATCAGTGATATTAAATGTGGCAAAACAAATTAGGTCATTGTTTAGATGCCAGAAGCATTATGAGTTATGAGCAGAAGTCAAAGAAAAACTGGCAGCTCACACCTGTAATCCTAGCTGATCAGGAGGCTGAGATCTGAGATTCATGGCTCAAAGTGAGTGTGATACTCTTGTCTCCAACGAACCACCAAAAGCTGAAAGGGGATTTTTGTCTCAAGGGGGAGAGAGGTGGCCTTGAGTAAGAGTGTGAAGAGATAATGTCCAGGCCTGAGTTCAAGCCCTAGGACCAACAACAACAACAACAACAACAACAACAACAACAATAAAAAGAAGTTCAGTTTTATTGAAAAATCTGGGAACACAAAAAGGTTGGAAGTGGTATGGCCAAAGAAATTGCTGTTTACCATCCTTGCTGGTAGGCGTTAATGTGTGAGTGGATGCATGGACTGGGAGACAAAAGATACGTGCTTTCTCTCACATGTGGAGGTTAGAGCTGATTTAGAAGTGTGTGTGTGTGTGTGTGTGTGTGTGTGTGTGTGTGTGTACACATTTACAGGGTCACACAGACATATCAACTGAAGTATCTTATTCCCAGGGGAGGATTCCGATGGTGACTCCTTTGAATCACTAACTCACAATGTAACAGAAGGGATACAAGAAAGCTGGAGCAGGAGGTATCAGATGGGGTGAGGTCAAGGTGAGGGGAGAGAGGAATAGAGAGAGGAAGGGTGGGAGAACACAGCATAATACTCAATGCAAGCATGTAAAAATGGAGCCAGATCACTAGAGGGGATGGGAGGGTCACGTGGACCAAGATCCATTGTACTCACGGGCTGACATGCTGACTGGAAATCCCTTCTGAATGTACAACTACTTAACAATGAAAAAGATACTACATCATTTTTTCTGTCCTTGTCATTTTTCCTTTCTAAATGTTCTATCCATCTAAGTCCTGTAGCCTTCTAGGATAACAAGACTCTTCAGAATCATGGAAAAAGGAATGAAAGGAAGTACCTAATTGTGACTAAACATTATCACCCCTCACACGTGTGCTGATGTCCTAATAGGCCATACGGGCGAATGCCACCTTTGGGTGGGGAGGATGTGGCAGGTGTAATGAACCCAGGGTCTTGTCAGAGGAGGTGGTTCCAGCAGGATCCTGACATAGCCACAGGCCTCTAAGACCCATTTGAGGAAGCCAGGTCTGGAAGATTCCTCTGAATATGGAGGATGGGAACCAAGGAACACAGGGAATCATTACAGCTGAGGAGTACAAGGGAATGTGTTAGTCCTTCATAGTTTCCAGAAAGATCCATCCCTGTAGACATTTGGACTCGAGCCCCACGACACTGATTTTATGTTTTGGATTCACAGACCTGTAACAACACAAGTGTTTCATTTAGCCCCCTAGAATTGTAGTTGTTACATCAGCAACTGAAAACTAAGGAGGAGTCAATGAATACTCCACTAAACTCAAGTTGTAAGCACCTCATATATCGGAACTGAGTGGGACACATAGAAGTTGTGGTATTTCATTACTGGTATTTCATTTTGTGTGTGTGTGTGTGTGTGTGTGTGTGTGTGTGTGTGTGTGTGTGTGCCAGTCCTGGGGCATGCATTCAGGGCCTGGGCGGGGTGTGCACTGACCCTTCACTTGGTTTCATGAGGCTAGCACTCTACCCCTTGAGCTACCAGTCCACTTCTGGCTTTTTGCTGGTTACTTAGGGATAAGAACCTCAAGACTTTCCTGCTTGGGCTGGCTTTGAAGTGGGCCCCCCAGATCTCAGCCTCCTGAGTAGCTAGAATTACAGGCCACCAGCAACTGGCTTTCATTTTGTATCTTTACAAGCTACCATCAGAGGATTTTTATGGTCTTGACACAGCCCATGGCTATGTTTTCTGTTTTAATTTTTGAGGCAAACTAAAAACAGTGACATTTTATTTTTCACCTTGTTTTCTTTGAGTAGGTAATTATATTTATTAGACTATAAAAGTTGCAGGTCTTATAATCAAAGAAGCTCAAACAAAGGATTTCTCCATAGTTTGATCCACCTTTGTCTACAGCCTTTAAGGAATATCTCACTTGATTCATTTAGACTTATCTGTGGGAAAGCCACACATGATATACCAATGTCTCATTACTGAGAAACAGGCTGCTCTGGGTTTTGAGAAAAGCTGGATTTTGTTTCTTTAAAGAAACTGAATAAAACTCCTGCATTTTTGATAAAGAAGTCTAGTTGGAGGAAAAATGTCTATTGGATGCAAAGGAATCTGCTTTTCAGCAAGCAGACCAGCCTAGCTCACAGAATGAATCCTGTTGCTTCTTGAAAGGGTAATTGAATTTTGTCTTAAAATGATATTTCAAAGGATGGTATATGACACCACACTCTATATTATTGCACTGTTTTGTAACCCTGGGCTTTGTTTAGAAGCTTGTTATGTAAAGCCATGCAGAATATCAAACCAGTTTGCTAGTGTAAATAACAGTAAGTAGATTGACACCTGATTTCCGCACCTTCTGGGAGGAAATAGGGGAGAAGGCTCAGGTCTGAAATCTGCAGCCTGATGCATAGGGTTTTGTTGGGGTTTCATCTCCCCTCCACCTTTTTCTTGTCATCTGAGCCTCTGGGGTCCCCTTAGCCAGGGCCGCATTTCTGGGGCCAAAAAAAAAAGTGTTTCAAAGGATTGTACTTACAATTAGATTAATTCATAGTTTGAAGATGCCTAGAAGGCTACTTTGGTGGTAGGAAGAGCCAAAGTACCTATTAAGAACTAGCACTGGCCAGACACTAGTGACTTGGACCTGTGATCCTAGCTACTCTGGAAGAAGAGATCTGAGGATAGTGTGTTGGACGCCAACCCAGACAGAAAGTCCATGAGACACTCATCTCCAGTTAACCAGCTAGTAGCCAGGAGTGGAACTGTGGCTCATGGGGTAGAGCATTAGCCTTGCAGGAACGCAAGGCTGAGTTCCAGCTCTGGTACTAACACACACGAAGCAGATCAACACCCTGGAAGTCAAGGGTTGGAGTGATCATTTCTCAGAGGAGAGAATTTGCAGGAAGAACAAACAGCACATCCACGTGGCTACAAGCTGCAAGCACGGCCTGCACACAGCATTCAGAAAATACAGATGGGCAGGGCATGGGTGGCTCACTCCTCTCATACCGCTACTCTGGAAGGTCATATCTGCGTGTCCTGGTTCAAGGCTAGCCTAGGCGGAAAAGTCTGTGATACTCTTATCTCAATTAACCTCCAAAAATAAAAGCCAAAAGGGGACGTGTAGCTCAGGTGGTACTGTGCTCGCCATTAGCAAAAGAAGCTTAGTGACAGCACCCAGGCTCTGAGCTTGAATGGCGGAACCAGCGTATGTGTGTGTAAGTGTGTGTGTGTGAATGTGTGAGTGTGTGTGAGTGTTTTTGCTGATACCTGGGCTTTTTCACTCGAGCCTGGTGCCCTGACACTTGAACATTCCTGCGGTTTGAGTTGACGCTGGTACTTGAGATGGCGTGGGGGCCGTGTAACTTGGGCATTGCATGTAAGTGTGTAGCCCGTGGATTCCCGGCATGTGACCGGGGTGTTGCGCATAATGGGCACTCCAAGAACCGCAGCCTCCCCCAGGGCGGACCGCACCCAGCTGGGCACGCGTTCCCTCCCCCAGTACTCGATTCGCTCCCCCAGCTCTCTGTGCGTGGACCCGACCACAGCTGGTGGAACACATGGACGAGGCCAGCGCCAAGTCCCGCGCAGAGATCTGGGGACCCCGAGCCCCTGAGACCCCGCTTCTGGCGGGGCGCGCGCTCCAGCTGCCCCAACCTCGTGCTCGGCCCCATATTGCCTTTCTTCTCTTTGTCTAATCATCTTTTAATAAATCATAAATTATGTAAAAACAATGTCCAGAGTTCCTTAGTCGAGTACATTTAGACTTAAAAAATAATTATTTATTGTCAAAGAGATGGATAGAACGGTTACAGTTTCATACGTGAGGCAGTGGGTACATTTCTTGTACAATTTTCTCCTCCCTCATTTCCCCCTCCTCCCCTTCCCTCTCCCCCATGAGTTGTTCAATTGGTTTACACCAAATGGTTTTGTAAGTATTGCTTTTGGAGTCGTTTGTCTTTTTATCCTTTGTCTCTCGCTTTTGATATTCCCTTTCACTTCCCTAGGTCTAATACCAGCATACACAGTATCAAGTCTGAAGAGGAAATGAGAATGGCCAAGAGACACCTGAAGAAGTGCTCTACATCACTGGCCATAAAAGAAATGCAAATCAAAACAACACTGACATTTCACCTCACCCCAGTAAGAATGTCCATTATTAGGAAAACAATCAGTAACAAATGTTGGAGAGGATGTGGCCAAAAGGGAACCCTACTTCATTGTTGGTGGGAATGTAAACTGGTCCAGCCACTCTGGCAAGCGGTATGGAGATTTCTCAGAAGGCTAAAGATAGAGCTCCCCTCTGACCCAGCAGCCCCACTTTTGGGCACCTACCCAAAAGACCACAAACAAGAACACACTAAAGCCACCAGCACAACAATGTTCATCGCAGCACAATTTGTCATAGCTAAAATATGAAACCAACCCTGATGTCCCTCAGTAGGAGAATGGATCAGGAAAATGTGGTATATATACACAATGGAATTTTATGCCTCTATCAGAAAGAATGACATTGCCCCATTTGTAAGGAAATGGAAGGACTTGGAAAAATTATACTAAGTGAGGTGAGCCAGAACCAAAAAACATGGACTGTATGGTCTTTCCAGAGGCCCACAGCCAACGGCCGCTCCTGCAACCAAAGGAACTTCACACCAGCTCACCTGCACAACACACCTGCAGAGTGTAACAAACGCACACTAGCACAGCTGCACAGCACACCTGCAGAGTTAGACTACACATACACCAGATCACCTGCACAGCACACCTGCAGAGCACACCTGCAGAGCACACCTGCACAGCACACCTGCACAGTGCACCTGCAGAGCACACCTGCACAGGGCACCTGTAGAGTAAGAATCACACGTACACCAGCACACCTGCATAACACACCTGCAAAGCTGGACCACACACCAACACACCTGCAGAGCTGGACCACACACCAATACACCTGCACAGCACACCTGCAGAGCTGGACCAAACACCAGCACACCTGCAGAGCTGGTCCACACACCAGCACACCTGCAGAGTTGGGACAGTACCACACACCAGGCTCATGGAGGGAGATGGGTCTTTCTTATGATGCCTCTCTGGGCTCCTCCTGACTCCATTCTCGCCTCCCGAGTAGCTGGGATTTTAGGTGTCGCCAAAGCACTTGACTGATGAACTCAGAGTCTGAATGTCATCAAATATGTTCAGGAATTAATATGTCAAGGATATGAATGATGGATAGATTGACGTGAGATTAAAACTGTACATATTTAGCATCTACCTTTAGACAATCAAGCTTTTTTATACATTGCAGAGAGCTTCAATCAAGGGGCTGTGTTTGGGAAGAAAAGAATTTAGATTGCACTGTTTATAGCTTTGACTACTGTGAACATAATTTAGCTTTGACTACTATGATTATAATTTTGTATATTTGGCAAATACAAGCTATGACTCAAAATCTTACTTAGATTTGTATATCATATGTTTTCTCTCTCTCTGTGTGTGTGTGTGTGTGTGTGAGTGTGCGTGTTTGTATGCTAGAATGGGGCTTGAAATCAGGGACTCATGATTTTGCTCAGTTTTTGTTCTCATAGCTTTTACTTTACCACTTGATCCATGCATCCGATTCTGCTTTTTTGCTAGTTGATTGGAGATAAGACTCTGTCTGGTTTGTCCGACCTGACTGTCTTTCAACCGTGATCCTCAGATCTCAGCCTCCTGAGTAGCTAGGATAACTGGCGTGAGCCACCAGCACCTTGCTTCATCTCAATGTTTAAATGCTTTCATGTATCTTGCAATACTGTGTTTTCATAGCTGTTACTACCCTGTCTAGATCCACACATGGATCCTCTAGATCTCAGAAACTAGAGGTACAGATAGGAGTCAGCAGTGCCCAATTATGTTAAATGCATTCTTATTTACAAATAAATACCCAAGCAAAAACCATCCCTCATTTCAACAGCTGTATGTTTGAAGAGGTCTGAATGGTGGTCAGTAAATTTGGAGATTTGTTAATTAATTTGGACCAAAGCTACCTTTTCATACTATTAACATGTATCTTATTTCTGCAGCTGAAGTAAACATTACACTTGTACCTTAAGGAGTGATCCACAGTGGATTGGGCCACCTGAGGCTCTCCCACCCACCCCTGCCTCTCCAGGCCTCCACAGGCCCAGATATCTGGCCAAGCCTGCTCTGCTCTACCCCCCACGACCCCAGCTCCAGGACAGTGCTGCACCACTCTGCCTCACTCCCTGAAGATGGCTCTCTGCCTCCTTCCCCTCTCTCAAGAAGGCCTACCTCATCAGCCTTTTTCATTCCCACTTTCTAACCTGCATGGGGAAAGCCTCTCCTACTTCACAGAACACCTTCCCATTGTCAAATCAGAGCAAACCTAAAGCTCCCACGGAAAAGCCAATTCACACCATTTCATTCTTCTCCTTCCTCTTAAGTTCCTCTTGCTTTTATTTTTGGACTGCAAGGAAAGATTTCTTTCTTCCTCATCCCTTGCTTCCTTCCTTACCTTCCTTCCTCTCCTTCCTTCCAAACTCTAGGCTCTTTAATCACTAAATTTCAGTTTTTACATATAGTCCTAGGACAGACAATTCAGGTGACAAAGGTTTTGTTGGGGGCACTGCATGCTACTGGGATTTCTCGCTGATGACTGGTAGCTCCTGGATAGCTTCAGGGTAGGGACTAAACAGGAGGGAGACAAAGGCCTTGCAAGGAGGGGAGAAGGATTGAAGATGAAGCTTACCAAGCTATTTAATGGAGGCTCCCGTACAAACCCCAAAGGAATGGCTTTGGAGCACAGACAGCTGGCGATGGATGTGGAAGGCCCTGGAGGGAGGCATGCCAGGAGAAGGTAGACCAGTTCTCCTTCCACACCACTCCCCAAGCACCTCAGCAGAACTATTTGCAAGCATGCTATTTTCCTGGGTTCTAGTTGCTCCTCTAGGTCATATACTGCATCATAAGACACATAGCCTGCTGCAGACCTGGCTGCCATGCAGAAAACCAAACATCTGGCAAAAGAGTCATATATACGTGTATGTGTGTGTGTGTGTGTGTGTGTGTGTGTGTGTGCATGCGTGTGTGTATTATGTATTTGTAGCCAGGAAGTTAAGAGAAAATGTATGCACCATCATTGATCACCAAGAAGGTATGAATGAAAATCATAGAAACTTCACACTCCAGTTAGAACAGGTATTATAAAACATGGCACAAATACCCAGGCACTAATGGCACCCACCTGTAATCCGAGCTATTCAGGCGGCTGAGTCCTGAGAATGAGGGCTTGAAATCAGCCAGGGAAGGAAAGTCCTTGAGACCCTCATCTCCAATTACGTATTCAAACAGCCAGATGTGGACCTGTGGCTCAATTGGTAGAGCACCACCTTTAGTAAGAAAGCTCAGAGACCAGCACCCAAGCCCTGAGCTCAAGGTGAAAACTGACACATACTGCTTTACATATATGGGAATTCTGCTTCATTGTTGTTGCACACACCACTGGAGACAAAATTGGAGATTGCCTAACATGTAAAATCAGAGCAACTACAGGAATCCAGAAAATGTTCTTGGAGAAAGCCTAGTGTCATAAATTGTTTAACATTTTTAGCAGCCTAGATAATAACACTTAGTTGCACCTTCATACCATATTTTTCACGTGACTTTGGCCAAAATGGAAAGATAATATTCCTCTGTAACTTCTGCAACTGTAAGTGCTTGCCATTTAACTGTGTTATTTTAAATTTCTTTTGGAAGCAAAACCACAGAATTGTTTCAGCAGTGATAAATGCTCCATCTAGTGGCATAACTGAGCCCAGGCACAAGTTCCCATACTTGAAACTCAGTAAAATTTTTCACCTTTCCTTCTCAGAAGTCTTGTGTACTGATAGAGATGTTCAAAATCAGAATACCAGCTATGCACCCCTGGAGCATGCCTGCAATCACAGCAACTCAGGAGGCTGAGGTCTGGGGATAGGTGTTCAAAGCCAGCCTGAACAGGAAATGTCTGTGAGACTCTTATCTCCTAAGAACCAATAAGAAAGCCCTAAGTGGAGCTATTGGTCAAGTGGTAGAGCACCAGCCTTGAGTTCAAAAGTAACTCACAGTGCCTGAGAACAGAGTTTAAGCCCCTGGACTAACACACACACACACACACACACACACACACACACACACACAAACAAATGAGTACTGTCTTAAAATATATGAAATTTGTGTGTCTTTACTTACTAATATGTGGTTGTTTTCCTAACAGTTTGCATTCAAAACTTATTCTAAAAATGTGTGTAATTCTTTTGCATACTGTCATCAGATATTTCTATCACAAACTTGAAATAATTCATGCAAAGAACTGGCTATTTATGTAGATGACATTTTATGTAATTAAAGCCAAAGGAGGAATTAATCCAAATATTTTAAGCATGACAGATATTTCTAAGAGATTATTTGCTGGGCGTCACTAGTCTTTTCTTAATCTGAACATGTTGGTAAAATATAGCAACAATTTCAAATTAATTATCCACTGGCTTAAGCTTGTTTATAATTCTTACATGAAATTATTTAACACTGAGATCAGCAAAACTTTTCTGTGAAGTAGTAAAAAGTAAATATTTTTGACTCTGCACATTGCATTTATATGACATATTTCCTTCTTTAATTGTTTTTTTTCTCTGTGGATTATTGTTCTGTGTAGCTTAAAAATTTTAAACTTAAAGTTTCCGATATATAAAAACAATTTGGGATATAAAAGCTACAGAAACCATAGCTTGCCACTTGCCAGACTACATCACTATATTTGGAGGAGAGTTACTTCTGAAAATCTTCTTCAAAAGGAATATTACTAAGTTAATACCCTCTTAGCTTTTGTTTCTGTTTAGAAAGATCATTATCCAAATATTTAATTGAATTTAAAAATTACATTCAATAGAACAGCTAAACTTTCACATGTGAATAACCATGAAGGAATGCTTAAAATAGTGTCATGTCATTAGAAGATAAAGCCCACAATCCAAAAGCAAGTCAAAAGTTGGGGGTAGAATTTTATTGCAGATTTATGGAAGTCAGAAGAGGCGATTTCATGCCTTATATGAAGAACTGGTTCATAGATTTTGTTGGGAATTACAGAAAGACATAATCATGAGGCTTTAGGATAGCAGAGCCATGTGAATTGCTTACCCCAGAGAAATAGGAGTGGAGTGAAAAGATGGTCATTTTTAAGAGCATCTGTCAAGGAAAAAAATAGTTCAAAATTATTATGGCAAGGAGTACAAGTAGATAGGACTGTTTCAACACAGGCAGAGGAATCATTGTAACATAAATAATATGTGTATCATTCCAGTGAAAGAAAAGATGGCAAGGCAAGTGTGAAAGTGCTTTCCTTTTTTTCCCTTTCCTTTCCTCCCACCCTTCTCTTTATTTCCTTCCTTCCTTCCTTCCTTCCTTCCTTCCTTCCTTCCTTCCTTCCTTCCTTCCTTCCTTCCTTCCTTCCATCCCATCCTCTGTAGCCACATTTATTTCAGGAGCCTGTCCAACTGGGCACAGTGGCCCAAGTCTACCTGTAAGCACTTGGGCGGATGACGGATTGAGGCCAGTGCCGAGGAAACTTGGGAGGTTCTAACTGAAGAATAAACAAAAAGGGAATCAGGGACATGGTTCATTTGGAAGAGCAACTACGTAATAATTTCAACCTCCAATACCAACAAATGAAAAACGAAAGAAAAAAAACCTGTGGTCATGACCCCTCAACAGTTATAAACTCAGTATTACTGAAGTAATCAAGAAGATAAAGATGAAATAAAGCTTGCAATAAAGTCGCTCATGTGATTACAGTGACTTTCAGCTCCTTGGTGTACTTGGGGAACTCCCAATATCTTGGTATAACAATTGAGGGCTCGTCCATGATGTCCCCCAGACCCAAGGACCCCCGAACTAGAGAGCCCAACACCAATCAGTGAGAACTGTTTATGTGTGTTTATGTGTCTGTCATGACCTGTATTTTGGGGGGAAGGTTAAAGTCCCCCGTGTATCTGTAAATGTTGGCATCGGCCTAAGCAAACATGCAGGTGAGCTGTCACTGGGGTCCTGGAAGACGTTCCACTTCCCTCCCTGTATTTTTCATGGGGTTAAAGTCCGCCCTGTATTTTTCTTGGGGTTAAAGTCCGCCCTGTTTGTATTGGAATGAAGCATGTCGCTCCCGCAGATCTGGTGTGAAAGGCCAGTGTTGCCTTTTTTTAAGTTTACCATGCCTCTGGAGAAGTTGCATGTATCTTTTTATGAATCCTGTCTTAATTACAGATGGGCCAGTAGTTTCTGTTTCTCCTCTTGAGAGTGATTACAGGTGTATTTTCTGCAGCTGCATTTACAACTCATATTGGTGCCCTGTATCTCTTGCTGTCTCTTATGTTTGTGTGTTGGTGGACTGTTTTATTGAGAAATGGGACAGACTCAGACTATCTCTCTCTCTTTCTTTTGATTGACAACTTTAAAGACGTGAAAGAGGACAGACTTTAAGTGTAAAAGAAATTAAGGAGCATAAACGAATCAAATTCTGTAGTACAGAATGGCCATCCTTTGAGGTCGGGTGGCCAGCAGAGGGAAACTTTGATCTCGCCACTATCCATCCAGTAAAGAATGTAGTTTGCTCTCCAGGAAGATATGGCCACCTAGACCAAGTCTCTGGTTTGGGAAGATTGAGTTGAGACTTCCCCTTATTGGTTAAAAACCTTCTTGCCTCCTTAACATCAGAAACAGGCACCACATATGATCCTGATTGTCTGAGACTGTCCAGCCAGGGTAGAGCGAAATGGAACTTAAGCAGGGCAAAGTGACTTGGATGACTGGGCCAGCATCCTGGCACAAGTGCACGGAACTTGAGGAGACCTGGTTCAAACAGCTGGCTAATCTTAGAAAATTGTAAAATGCTCCTAGCTAAAATTGGGCTAGAGACTAGAGTCCAGTACTGGGTGGGTTGCGTTTAACTCCACTCAGCCTTCTTCAGCAGAAAAGTATTTGGTGTACTAAAATGTTTTGCTAAAACTATCAAGCCATGGAAAATGAGGCAGGAGAATGCTAAAATCATTTGTGAAAAGTTTTGTCTTAAAATTTGGGTGTTACAGGAGTAAGATCGGCAAAAATAACTTGCCACAGGGAAATGGATGGCCGAAGTTTATTTTTCACGCTTTAAGATCTTTTGAATATGTATGTGTGTGTGTGCATGTATGAGTGTTCACATGTTCAAGAATGTTAGTATGATGTAAAATTGAGTGAGATTAAGTGTAAATTCAAATGGTCATCAAGTTTGGGTCTTACCAAGTGTTTTAAAGGATTATTACATTGTTTTAAAGAGGAACTAAAAGATTTCTAATGACTCCTTAATTTACAGTTGAAAAATAGAGTATCTTAATGCATAAGACTGTTTGTACTGTAATTATCTGCTTTAGAAAAAAAAGCCATTGGGATCTTGAAATTTGTTTCCCACTGTTTAAAAAATCGGGAAGAAGTGTCAGAAATTTGGATATAAAGGTTTATCACTGTTAAAAAAAGAGGCTTGAGTTTCTCAGTCAGAGACCAATACGAAAGAAGAGGAAAATCCTAGGACGGGCCTGTGTGACTATCCTCAGGAGTGAGGGGTGATCTGGCAAAGGTGCAGCTTAGCCAGCCCACATGGTGGCACAGGCCCTGGACGGAGTCCACGTGTTGGGACAGCCATAAAGGGGGGGGGGTCCATTCATGGTGGAAGAGGGCAAGCTGGCACCAAGACAGTTCATAAAGCTCTGAGGAGTAGGATGGAGATAGGCCATTCTGTAGAACAGGCCAGTGGAGGCCTTTCTTTTGTCTCTTTTGTTTTCAGGTGAACATTGGAAACCTGGTGGTAAAAATGAATGATTTGACTGCAATTTCTAAAACTGCCCCTTAGGATGGATTATTAATACTGTAAAACCTTAAAGGAGGATTAAAAGATTTATCTGTATTTTGCAATTTGGATGTATTGAAAAAAATAAAGATGCTAAGTCTGGATTATTGTGTTGGTAATTCTGGTGTACCTTGTTGAATGTACTTTTGTGACAATTGTTTTGGGTATCAGTTTAGTGATTCAGGTACTGAATTTTATGTGTATACTGTGATGTAATAGTAAGACTCTTAACTATCATAAATTACATATAATCTGGCAAGAATTTTAAAGTATATCTATTAAACTAATGGGGATAAAAGTATACTCTCATTAACTTCCTGTATGTAGGAAGAAATGGCAAAATGGGATAAGGTTTCTCACTAACTTCATGAAAAGCTGAATGGATAAGTATTTCTAATTTTGTAATTGTAATTCTTGCATTAAGAAAAAATTGTCATTTGAGTTTAAAGGTCTTCATGCAGTGACTTGGACTGAAGAAAAAATATAGCTCTTTTAAAACCGGCAATGTGCTCCTGGGCTTCAGAGTTTTTCCAGCGGCAAATAAAGGCTGAAGTGAAGGTGTTAAAGCAGAGGTTAGTAAAAGGCTTCAGGAATCAAGAATGCATTTCTATTTTAAAAAATTTGAAAGTGGAAACAGCAGCCTGGAGCAATGAACAACACTTATGCTTCAGAGATTTGTAAATGCCAATGAGAAAGCTAAAGAGTATGTGTGAAAGTTGAGATTGGTAAAAGACTTTAGATATCAAAAATGGATTTTTTGATATGGGATTTGAAAATAAATGTTTGTTTGCCCTAAATGTTTGTTTTAAATTGAACAGGAGAAACAAGCCTGCCAAAATAATTGTTTAGTTGCTATTCCAGTTTGTAGGGTTTTTTTTTTAACAGTTTTCAATAGTCCCATGGAAAAGGACAGACGATTCCAAAAAGTTTGTCAGATGTAATGTTGTCCTTTAATAAGTTCCATGTAAGATCATGCTTAAAAACTTCTTCTGTGTGGACCACCTTGTTGCTTTAATTGAAGTAAAGTTGCCTTTTGGAAAACTCATTAATCTGAAATTTGCGGTTTGAAGCCAGCCAGGGCAGAGAAAGGTCTCTGTGAGAGTCTTGTCTCTAATCAGCCAGCAGAGTTCTGGGTACGGAGTTGTGTGGGGCTCAAAGTGTGAGAGTGCTAGCCTGGAGCTGGAGAGCTGAGGGACAGCTGGACCCAGAGTCCAAGTCCAGGGATGGACCAAGAAAACATCCAAAGGTACATTTGTCCAGCATGGAAAATTCACTCCTGGGACAAAAGTGATGGAGCATTCAGAGGCAGTAAGCCATTGCTTGGATGGCAGAGATGGTGTCAGATCCTAGAATCACTCATGATTGGCCTTTCAAAAGTTAATCAGAGCCAGCGGGACCCAGAAGAATAGTTCGTAGGCATGCCTTTTATTGCCCATGTCTATCTACTTTGTAACTGGACAGAAACTTGCCAGTCATCTGTGGTAGTGGGAAGTCAAGCTAAATTTGTTAAATGGGGGAAAGTTTAAAATCCCCTGCATCTACTCAAAGCCCTGACTGGCAGTGAGAATTTTAAGCTGATATATCTGTTCAGGAAATAAAGTTCGTGGATCTGAGATCTTGTCTGTATTGAGATCTAAGGCCTGCCAAGGTAGTTTAGGCATTGTTATGTCCTCAGTTTCCTCAGCCAGAGAGGAAAATGCTTTTACAAACTAGAGTGCCAAAGGACTACCATGTTATAACCAAAGAAGAGGTTTGTGCAGCTGTTAAAAGGTTAGCTATTTACTACAGTTTGGAGTAAAGTTCCTAGTAACTAGTTCTGACAACCCTTTGGTAAAGTAGACTAAGGTTCTATAGGTTCCTGCCTAGGTAAGGGCAATGCCCCTGAGTCAGCCTGAAGAAGTTACAGAAGATGGATGATATCTGCCCATCAGCTCCCCCTTCAAAATCAAGGAACCAGAGTTATTTTTTTAAAAAATCCTACCCTTATTGGAAATATCTGATTACTGAAAGTTATTGCTGAGGAAACTATGGCCAAGGGCCATTGCCTTAGCTGGTCTTTAAAGGTGTCCAGTGATGTGCCAACCTACAAAAGCTAGTGTGCTTAAAAAACAACCAGGAGAATATTAGGAGATTTCACTCAAGTCAGGGTTTAGGCTAACTTAGGCTAGGTTTCTCTACCCAGTCTTTGCAGAAAGTTGCAGGCAACCCAGCAGAAGGTGTGACATTCTACTAGAGCCACTGGGATACAGTGCTGCCTGACACCACCATGGCCCCTGTCCATTCCATTTCAACAAAGTTCAAGGACAGCCTGACAGTCATCTGGAAGAATCTACATCTTCACATTGAGCACCCCTACTATGGTATAAGCAGATGGGACTCTATCAGATGCAGCTGATTCCTGCTGGAAACTGCTTTGGATCTGCTGAAACTATGATTTGGGGGGAACAGTCTTGAGTTGACTGGAGTTAACTAGCTCTCTTAAGAAAATTGGATATTGTAAGAGATTTTCAAGTAGACAATTCTGTGGAACTGATGGCCTGCTGCTAAAATAAAGGAAACAAAATGATTTCCTCTGGATAAGAAAGGGGTTTGAAAAGTAAGGATTGTCAATTGTCACAGAATGTTCAAGTAAGTGGCTGATGGTCTGAGTAGAAGAGGGCATGAGTGGGGATAAGGAAAGACTTTAGAAAGAGAATTGGGGAAAACAAGTGATTCCCTTCAGATTAGAAAAAGGAAGACAATCCCTAAAAAGTTTGAGGATGTAGCAAATGGGATCAGTATGTTTTAAAATTAGAGCTTATGAGCTAAGTTGGTATGTAGTCAAATTGGCTATGATATAAATTGGGTCAGAATTGGGGCTTCGGTGTGAAACTGTGTTTACCTGTACCTGCATCTGCAGAGCTAAGGGCCTTGTGTGATGTCTAAATGTAAACCAGAAAGATCTCATGTAAATATCCCCCGCTGAGATGGTCTTGCAAAGTAGGTGAGACCTGGATTTGCCCTTCATGTGTAGCCTTATGAAAAGGGTGCTCTTTTTATGTCAATCAATCAGGAATCATTAAGGAAAGCTTGGCATTTGGTAGAAATATAACAGACAGCAAAAAGGGAAGAACTGGTATCAGCCACTCTTCCCCTGGTCACCATGGGCCACTCTCCTGATAACTGTGTTGATAAGTTCTTTGGTTCTACTATTTTGGCCCTATCTATTGGCCCATGCCATATCTCAATATCAGCCCCTAGACAAACAAGCCATTGAAATGGACAGAAGGGGATCATGATGGGCCCCCTTAGTCACAAGTAAAAGGGGGGAATGAAGAACCTTAGCAGCCGGTACAGCTCTATTGTAGCTTGGGCCTGATCAGGCCCTGAGGCTTCCTGGAATAATTGCAGAACATGTCAAAGTGAAGAGTCTGAACAAAATGCAGTCTAAAATTATGAAGGTAGTCAGAGGAGAGACTTCATTTGACCAGAGGTCAGTTAAAGTTAGAATGCTTTAGCAATTGTGGCACAAAGGTGATGTATTGAGGTGTGGCCAGTGTGTTTTGTGTTCCTGAAACATGGTTAATGTGTCCCCTCAAGCTAAGGATGACTGGGGAGACACCTTTATGAACCAATCCAGATCAAGAGATAACAGAAAATACCTGACGGCCCACATGCCCCCTCTAGATAAGGATGACTCAGGCAGGCAACACCCTTGTGAGCCAACCTAGATCATTTGTCTAAGCTAACCATTTTAAAACCCATAAACTAGCCAATCACCTTCACCAGGCTCATCCCCACCATTGATTGGGCCAATCATTCTTAATAATTATTTTATAACTTTCCAGCGGTGTGACATGATTTGCTGTGTGATGATGTGACGCATGAAATGTTCCCCAAAACCAAATAAAAACCCTGCTGAATGGAGGGTCGGGGCTCTTGATTAAGACCCACTTCATTGATGATGATTGTGAGCCCAGGCTGGACATTACAATAAAGACTCTCATGTGATTACAGCCGCTTTCAGCTCCTTGGTGGTCTTTGGGGACCCCAAAATCGGCATAACAGAATCAGCAATGTGCGGTAGATGTTATGGAAATGGCGTGGGTGAAGTGGCCATCTGGGTATGATGCCCTAATAACTTTGGTTATTTGATGTGTCCGTGCAAAGGCTTTTTTTTTTGTCTGAGCAGTTTACTGTACGTCTGACACGGTATCCTCTGGTGCAATCCATTTGCATCATCCCAAATGGCTTTCATACACATAGTTTTCATGACACAAATATTGGATCAAAGTTAAGAATAACTCCATCCCTGGGGTCTCACTGTCTGTGATCTTGAAGGAAATGATGGCACTTGGGATGAAGAAGGGAAATCTGCAAACATGTTGCCCAACTCATGTTTTTCTCCTGCATGCAAGGCCGCAGCTGCAGAGCCCCAGGAAAGGGTTTTACACATTCTTCCTGGGGATTCCTAAGAGGCTTCGATGAAAGGTGAGCTAAAAGTGTACTTCTCTGTCAATAAAAAGACACACACACACACCTATAAAAATATATATGAATACATATCTGACACAGTTGGCCTCAATTCTAGCCACAATTTCATGTTGGCAGATGCTTCAAGGATGTGCCTTTTGGTTTTTCCACTCCTTCTTCTCCACCTTCTTCCCCGTTTTGTGTCATTGGCTGCCACTAGCTGCTTTTCTACTGTGAAGCAGCGTGTGCACATGGACGGTGATGTGATGATTGCTTCTTATTTCCCTCTCTACATCTTGAGAGTACCTAGCCGTGACAAAGATGCTCCTAAGCATCAAAAGGAAAGGCTGTAAGTATCTCATCATTTTGTTTCCATTTACTGTTCTCTCCTCAAGATGGGCTATGTCTGAGGGAAGTGTAGTTGCTCACATTAATGCTCTACCCTGATCTCCCATCCCCATGCAAGACAAACACCACGGATTCATTATTTTATTTTGCATTTTCCTTTGAGTGATTTTCTGCTTGCTAGTAGGAGAGGACTCTGGTTTCCTTCCATGTAGCTTTTCCTTTCCCTGCCGGTAAGATCTTCATGATTTTTACTTCAGTCATAGCTCCCTTTTGTTTTTGTGGAACCTACCCTTTGCTTTACTGATCATTGCTACTGTGTTTTCCTATTTGATTTCTTTTTTATTTTCTTCATCTAAATCTTATTATAAAGGTGATCACTAGAGAAGTGACACTTACCTAAGTCAGGCAATGAGTCCATTTCTCTTTGAACAATGTTACCACCTCCTTCATATTCTCTTGCTTCATGACCTCCCAACAGCCCTCCCTCCGTGGTGTAAAGTTCACTTCCAATACAGTGTCAAGTGAGTATCACGATTGAATTGGTTCACCCTTTGTCCCATTACTTTTCCTTGATTCTTTCATTCCTTTTTCTAATCTGAGGTTTGTTATTTCCAGTTCCTTGAGAGGCAATGCACGTTCTATTGTCCAAAATATACCCCCTTAAGCAAATCTTGTTACATTTTCTGTACCTATGGATCATTTTATCATTTATTCGTTTATTATTTCATTTTTCATTTTAAAAATTTGAGTGTAAAGTTGATGTTTCAGAGGGTTTACAGTTACATATCTCAGGTAATGCGTACACACTTGAACATTGTCACTCCCTTCCTCATGCTCTAAGTTTTCCCAACCTGACTTCTCTCTCCACCAAGCTATACAGTTTATTTCCACAATAGTGTCTAATAAATACCACTGCTAAATTGATTCACCATTGTCTCTTCCTTTCTGTGCTTTCCATTCCCATCCTCCAGTCAGGTAAGCTTACACTAAAGAAAGTATAGAGAAATCAAAAACAGTGAGAAGAATGAATAAATCAAGGAAAATGAAAGGAATAAGAGAAAGAATAAAGAACAACAGATAAAAGAGGGGAAAGGGAGAACCACAAACAGTACAGAAAAAATATAACCTCATTTCTCATTCCTTCAGAAGCAGTGCAATTCTTTAGTTCAGCATCTGTGCTCTTGATTTAAAGAAAGGTTAGTTTCCTTTTATTCCTCCTTTCTCAATATCCATCTGGTTGTCAGCTTCATTTGTTCCAGGGGTCCGTTTATTTCTTGAAATTTGCCTAGAAAAACAATTCACTTTACCATGCGTTAATCATGTGATTAAATTGAAAACTTTTTAGTTAGTATTATACTATAAAATTATGATTGATGAATAATTCATTTGAATTTCAAGTTATGTGCATATTTTCCTTGTTAATTTCTAGATTTACCACAGTGTATGTCTGCAAGTGTGCAATACTTTCAGCATTTGAAAAATCCGGTTGCTTTGTGTCCCATTCCAGGATTTCTCCTGGAGAACATTAGAATGTTGATGAGAGAAGTTTAATTCAGAAGTTGGATGAAATCTTCTGTTGGTGGGTGTCAGGCTTTCCTAAACTAGTGTGAAATTTAATTCTTGTGCCTCCCTTTTGATTTTGTCTCCATCATCACTCCGTTAAATCTTCAGCTATTATTGTATTAAGGTCTACCTTAAAGTCTGCTTACCATTGTTCCATGGTTGGATACTGTGTAAATATATATTTCAAATTTCTATTTCATCTTGTATATTTGTTCCTTTCATCATGATATTACAGATATGTCACTTTTTGTTCCTTTGCTGAAAGTCTATTGGATGTGATGTGTTATATAGATACTTTTGGTTTCCTTTAGGCTTCATTTGCATGGACTGCCCTTGCTTATAACCACTGAGGGCCACTGATAGTAAGTGACTTTCTTGGCATCAACCTGTCCTGTGTCATTGAGATTTTATTCATTCAGCCACTTTAGCACTTACTGGTAGAACTTCCTGCATTTCTTAGGACAAGCATTATTACTTTTAGGCATTTTCAACCATTATAAAAAGGCCCGACCCATCAATATTTGCTTTATTAAATAGTGTTGTCAACCTTTTTCACATGTGTTCAGTCTTGCTTTCAGGTTACTCCTCCGTATGTGTATGTTCAATTAGATTTTCTTCAATATCACTATTTTCTTCTGTTTAGAACTTATTGACAACAGGGTAGGCTTCCACTGTAACATTTTAGATATGCATGCATTATATGTTGAACAAACTCATCGTTTGATTTGTATTTCCATCTTGCCTCCATTGTTTCCTTTTACAAAGAATGTTTGATGATTTCAGATTAATTTCTTTAGAATTTATGTACACACACACACACACACACACACACACACACTGCAATACAGTCATAACAGAGAGAAAGAAAGTACTTTAAGTCTCCTTACTCCTTTGTGTTCTTATCTTTCAAGGATCTCAGTCTAAAAATATTGGGGACACGGTAGTGGCCAATGCATTTTACCTTGGTATTTTACCATTGTACACCATGGTATTTATCATGGCATACTGGGGATTTCCATGTTAAGCTTGTTTATAATTCATTCGTCATCCCCTGTGTTGAAGGTTTCTCCTTCCATAATGAGTTATTTAGAGATGGTTGCATCCTTTTTAGGTTGTTACATAAATAAGAATACAATTCCTTCCCCTGATATTTGAGCTCTTCTTTTGGTTGATATCCCAGGAAGAGCTATTCAATACGTTGGGTCTGTGAACAGAGATAGCAATAGAACTTTCTTTCAATCAGACTTTGCTTTTGAAAGATTGCCTTAAATTGGGAATTTGTCAGCCCTGCCTGTCATATTACTATATATCTTAAAGTGAGTGACTCAAAAGAATTTTCACATAGCTAGCACTAGTTTCTCAAAGATAAAGACAATAAAATATTTGGTGTCTCATGTAAGTCTATCCCATGTTTCATGGATAACAGGTTATTGTTGTGGTGCCTTTGATAATGGAGACTAAGCAAGCTCTTTCTCAGCTGAAGTAAGTTTCTGAATCTCACTCAGTACAAATTCCTTTCATATCCTTTCCTATTCCCATCTACAAGCAGAAGACATTACATTCACATTCTACTCCAATATGGCATAATGTTTAGGCATATTCATTGGCAGAAAAACAAACATTCAATTCACTAAAGTCATAAGTTTGGAAATACTCCTTTTATATTTCTATGCTCATTACACAGGTTTATCTTCAAGAACTACCAGTTTATTTTGGCCTTAACTTTTGCTATAGAAGAGATCAACAAAAACCCTCATCTTTTACATAACTTGACTCTGGGATTTGATTTCTGTAATTTTGAATTTGATGTTTGGAATGAATTAAAAAGTGCCATTCTTTGCCTCTTTGGGAAGTACAACACTCTCAATTATACATGTATGGGAGACAGCAAGTATACAGCAGTACTTACAGGACCATCAGGAATAACATCTGCCAAGTTTGGGACATTGCTGAACCTCTATAAGTTTCCACAGGTGAGAGTGGGAGGAGTGAGTAATAATTAAAAATGTCTAATTTGGTGACATTTCAGGTGTTAGAGGAGTAGAGAAAGAGACTGGATTGATGATCCTCTGAAATTTTGAGATATAAAAATCTAAGAATATGAGGTCATTGGTTATGTATAGTCCCATTATTTGGAAAGGGGATGGAAAAGTTAGAGCATAACAAAAGCCTTAAAGTTTTGCACCTTATTAATGATTTTCTTTAAAAAGTCAGTTAAAGGAAAGTGACTGTAAAGTGTAAAGATGTTGTGCTCTGTGCTGGTGGTTCACATCAGTAATCCTAGGTACTGAGGAATCTTATTTCTAACCAGCAACATGTGTGAAGTAATGTGTGGATCATGTGGTAGAGGGGTAGCCTTCATGAAAAAGTCAAAAACAATTCATGAGGCCCAGAGTTCATGCCTCAGTCCTAGGGCAAAACACACACACATCCCTATACCCACGTGCAAGATATTATGTTGAATTAGGTCTAGTGCAGAAAGAGAAAAGGGGCATGTGTTCCCTCATATATGAAAGGTAAATCTAAATATGATAATGCATTATGAAACAGAGAACACATACATGTCCACATATATATGATTAATGTGCATAGTATGATATATATAAATATATCTTTATATATGGAATTACTTTCATGGTATAACTTCTTTAATTAACTAGCCATATAAAGAATTAACACCAGAAAGAAATGAAGCACATTTTGTCTGCAGGACATAGGTATTAAGGAAATTAGGAAAGCACCAGAGGAATAGGAAGGTGATAGGTGAGCAAATAGGCCATAATATTCAATGTACATATGTGAAAATGCTACTAGGAAAGTCTGAATGGGCAATGTTGATATCAATGGGAGGAGGTGATGGAAATAATGACTAAGATCAAGAGGCATTGTACAAAAAAATTGATAGCTGGTACAGTGATTTAAAGCACATTATTTTAAAAAACAAAAGAAAACTTACATTCCAACTACTTCAAATGGTTACTTTACATACTATATGACTGAGGTTATGATACACTTAAATCTTCTCATTTCTGGAACATCCAATCTTCATTTCCTTTAGCTTTCCTTTGGGCCTTTTGATCAAGACCTGAGCGACCATTACAAGTTCCCTGCTCTCTATCAGATGGCCCAAAAGGACACATCAATGGCCACTGCCATGGTCTCCTTACTGATTCACTTCAGATGGAACTGGGTGGGACTGCTAACCTTAGAAGACGAGAATGGCTTGTGGATTCTTCCTGAATTGAAAGAAGAGATGGCCAAGAACAGAGTCTGTGTAGACTTTGAGCGAGCACTCCGGAACAATATTCTTTTACATAAAACAAAACTCAAGGCAGTTAAAAACCAGATTAACAAATCATCCGCAAATGTCTTCATTATATATGGTGATAATGAATTTCTACTTGTTGCGCAATTGTTAATAAAAGGCAATATTTGTATCCTGAATTCACAGTGGGATTTGACAATGAGTAGTGATTTTTTCCTGTTAGGATCATCGCAGGTACCTCTCATAATTTCACACCATCACCCAGATGTTTCTGGATTCACAGATTTTGTCAAGGCAGTGAACCCTTCCAAATACCCAGGAGACTCTTTCCTTGCTCATCTGTGGTTTGTCTCTTTTAATTGCTCTTATTCTAAGTCTGACTGTGTAACATGGGAGAACTGTCCTCATGATGCCTCCTTGGATTGGTTGCCTCGGCATGTTTTAGACATGAATTTGTCTGTAGACAGTTACAATATATACAACACTGTATACACTGTGGCCCAAGCTCTCCATGAGATGCTTCTTCATCAAACAGAAGTACAAACCACGGGAAACAGAAAAGGGATAGTGCCTTCTCCTGCACAGGTAAGGCCTTCTGTGTTGGATGGCACACCCCATGAACAAAGTCATTCCAATGTAGTTTTCTTACCATATGAAACTTAAGTAGTGCATTTACTTTTCCAAAACCCAGGAAATAATATCTGCTTCAATATACGGGAGGTCCTCTGGACATGTATTTTCATGCTCTTAAGAAAAAGCAGGAGATAATGAGAGTCAAGTTCTGTGTTTTCAAAATTTGTCTAATTCCAAATGGCCTCAACATATTTAAAGCACATATTTTGAAAACTGTAATTCACCTTTTCCCTATAAGTTTTGTTTGTAATAGCAAAGGATGACCTACTAAATAGAGTTGTCCATATATTTCCTAAGTGTTCTAGTTTTATTCTACTTTAGGTATTAAAATTTACCAAACCCCTGACTGTCACCAGTCAGAATTAGTGATTATGGAAAACTGTAGCTAGGCCACTGAGAATCATCTCATTCGTCACTATTTAGATGGAGTGGGTTTCTCTTGAAAAGTCATTATGCTTTTGTTGACTGAGCAGGATTCAGAAGGATACATTTTATTCCTCTATAGATTTTCTTCAGGGATACTTCATTAGGTGGATTTGCTATTGCTGCATTCTGAATCAGAAATTAAAGGCAATCAGGAAATTATTTTCTTCAAGTTTTCTGTCTTCACTTGGGATAAACTTCACCATAAGATGGTGACTCTCTTTCAGCTTCACCCTTTTCTGAAGAAGATCCAATTTCACAATCCTGCTGGAGATCAGGTGATTTGGGATGAGAAAAGGAAATTGGAGGCAGAGTATGACATTGTGAACATTTGGAATTTCCCACAAGGTCTTCACCTGGAGGTGAAAGTAGGAAAGTTTTCTCCATATGCTCATCAACTCTCTTTATCTGAAGAAATGATACAGTGGCCCATAGCATCTGCAGAGGTGGGTGAGATTGAATTGTGATCATTCTAAGGACATAAAACTAAGCAAAATTCATCCTTAGAATGTATATCTGTTTGAACTCCAGCAACCTACTCCAATAAATACTAGCTACTTTGGTGGCTGAGATACAAATATTATGGATTGAAGTCATTCCATGCAGGAACTTCTGTGAGACTCTTCATTAAACCATCATAAAATCTTCTCTGAGTGTTTAAGACTCATTCTTGCAATTCTATCTGCTCAGGAGGAAGACATCCTCAATCCTAAGATTATAGATCTGTTTGATGCTCCTGCTGGCACATAAGTCTTTGGGACCCCTATCTCAATTGGCAAACAAAAACCTCAGGTGGTACTGTACATAAAGTGGTAGAGTAATAACCTTGAGCAAAACAAAAGCCGAAGGCAATGCACATACCCTGAGATCAACCCCAAGACAAGCACCAAAAAATAAAAAGGAATTTAACAGTCTCTAAATGTTATCAGAATAGTGCCATAAAATATAAGTTGCATATTTCTTAACAAATGTTGAACACTGTGACAAAGTACCCAAGAAATCACTTTATGTGGTTGCAAGGTTTATTTTGCTTCCTTCTGTGGAGGTTTCATTCAAGGGTTAGTTGTCCTGCTAGTTATCTTGGTGAGAGGAATACTTGAGAATATGTCAGTAGATTCTCACTTATGGACACTGAAAACTCATAAGATATGACATGTATGGGGATCATATAAACTATAAAGGGAGGTCTATGCTCTACCTTTCAGCATGCTGTTCAAGTTTCAAATAGGATACTACCTTCTTGCTGTTCACAATTTCACCAGTTAGTAGGAGACAACATGCAATGACATGCTGGCCACTAGAACGTACGTTCTAACCATGAATCTCTATTTTTAAAGCCATCACAACTTTCAATAGTTCAATAATCATGTGATTGACAATCTATCACAGCATCCAACTCACTGACTTTATGTTTGTGTACAGAAGTAATATGCTTAATATTCAACAATTTAGAACAATAGGTTTTTGGACTATTTTACACAAGTCTAAATAGTTACAAACAGTACAAGAAATGTATCCAATGCCCAACGTATGATACTGTAACCTCTCTGTACGTCAGTTTGATAATAAAAATTTGAGAAAGAAAAAAAAAAAAAAACAGTTACTCACACACACCTGATTTTCCTCAGCCTCCCCACTCTGTCTGCAGTGTAAGTTGTGGTCCTGGATTCAGGAAAGCCCCTCAGGAGGGAAAGGCTGCTTGTTGCTTTGATTGTACCCGTTGCTCAGAGAATGAGATGGCTAATGGGACAGGTAAGTTCACTGTGGAGAGAGAAACTCACAGTCCTTGTATCCCCAATCCATGCAAGTCAATACAAAAGTTGTGTGTTAGGCATGCAAAATTAAATTGTTCCTTCCTTCACTTAGTAATTTAATTGTGACAGTGGTTGATACTACTTGAAAAGAAAAACTTGGGCTCTGATTTACATATAGGATTATTTTTTTGTAGTCTGTTATATGTATGCTTACTCAAATACTCAGTAATATAAGTTTTACTTCTATCATATTAATTGCAAAGCCTTTCAAAGAACAAAGACTGTATATTCTTCAAAATCAACTTCCAACTGCAAAGGAAACACAGATCTTGCACATGTTTAGTGCCTAGGGCAAAGACCAGTTCTTGGAATAGAAAAAATGCTCTTGGTTGGGTTGGGCATATTAAAAGAGAGCAAGGTGTTTTGCATAGCAAAACTTTATATATTGAAAGAAGGATTTGATTATCTGTTTCCTACAGGTGAGTACCAGAGACAACTATAACTGCTGAAGGGAAGGCCACAGTGCTCTTATTTTTATTGTACAGAGAAATAAAGGAATGTGCAAGCTTCACTGTCCATAATTTTTTTTTCCAGTCCTGGGGCTTGATCTCAGGGCCTTAGCACTGTCCCTGGCTTCATTTTGCTCAAGGCTAACAGTCTACCACTTAAGCCACAGCACCACCCTTGGATTTTTCTCTGTATATGGTGCAGAGGAACCAAACTGAGGGCTTCATTCATGCTAGGTGCTCTGCCACTAGGCCACATTCCCAGCCTTACTGTCCACATTTTTTAATAAAGAGTTTAAGGTCCACACACAAGTCTGAGAATTAGGGTACAATGAAGAGGTGCAGAAAATTATTCATACGCTATTAGAAATGGCAATAAATAATATCTTATTGTCAATGTAGGTAAAACAGATGAAATCAGACTAAAATATGAGAGTGTGAGCAGGACATGATGAAGACATAAAAAATACTCAACATGTCTGGTAATAATCAGTAATATTTACTTTATGCTACTAAATATTCACATGTCAGAATTCTCTTTATGTAGGAATCTAGTTGATTTTTCAGTATGGCAAACAGACTAATAGTTACGTGACTTCCTTACCAGACATGGAGATATGTGTGAAGTGTCCAGATCACCAGTATGCCAACATACAGAGAAACCAGTGCCTCCAAAGAGCTACAATCTTCCTGGCTTATGGGGAGCCCTTAGGGATGGCCTTGGCCTGCATGGCTCTGGGTTTATCTACACTCACAGCACTTGTTCTTGGGGTCTTTTTGAAACATCACAACACGCCCATTGTCAGAGCGAATAACCAGGCTCTCAGCTACATCCTGCTCATCTCCCTCATCGTCTGTTCCCTCTGTTCCTTGCTGTTTATTGGCTGTCCCAACACAGTCACATGTGTGCTACAGCAAACCACATTTGGAGTTGCATTCACTGTCGCTGTTTCTGCTGTCTTGGCCAAAACTGTCACTGTAGTTCTGGCCTTCAAGGTCACTTCTCCAGGGAGAAGGATGAGGTGTCTGCTGGTGTCAGGGGCTCCTAACTTCATCATTCCCATCTGCACCCTGATCCAGGTAAATCTCTGTGGAATCTGGCTGGGTACCTCTCCTCCCTTCATTGACACAGACACACACTCTGAACATGGCCACCTCATCATCCTGTGTAACAAGGGCTCCCTCACTGCCTTCTACTGTGTCTTGGGATACCTGGGTTCCCTGGCCCTGGCCAGCTTCACTGTGGCTTTTCTGGCCAGGAACCTGCCTGACACCTTCAATGAAGCCAAATTGCTGACCTTCAGCATGCTGGTGTTCTGCAGTGTGTGGCTCACCTTCCTGCCTGTCTACCACAGTGCCAAGGGCAAGGTCAGGGTGGCTGTGGAGGTCTTCTCCATCTTGGCCTCCACTGCAGGGCTCCTGGGCTGCATCTTTGCCCCCAAGTGCTATATCATCTTAATAAGGCCAGATAGGAATTGTCTGCATGGCTTCAAGGATAAAAGAGATAGATGTAGAAATAAGCATTGCTAAGATTAAACTTGAATGGTTAGTATATAGATTTTCTGAACTAAATCTGCAGTCATTTTCCAGTCCTATAGTTGGTTATATTATGAATTTTTTCTTCAATTAATATGGATATTTTGCAATTTTTCTCACATATATTTGGTTTCTTCTATTTAATATGCATTTAATCTTTATTCCCTCTTCTTAGTGTCTTTTGAACTAAGTTCTAGGTGAAGGGCTAGGAGTACAGATAATGACACAGAACACTGGTAAGTTCTCTTCTCTTGGGCTAAGTCCATCCCAGCAGGGTGTTCAGGTACCCTGATGGGTAGCAGCATGATATTATCAAGAGAGCCTCAGGAAATCACAGAGGGAGACTAAGAGACCCTTCATCTCACAGGAAGAAGGCTGCCAGTTCATGTCCCAAATGCCTTTAGTTAGAAAAGGCAGTGAACTTTGCACATGGATTGTGATGATTTCATAAGCTCCTCATTCTAAATCAAGGCAGATATTCCCCTTAGTAACAACAACCATAAACTGAGCACAACATTTTCATTTGTCTTGGTCCTCAGGCTTGCACTCAAGGCCTGGGCACTCTCCTTGAGCTTGTTTCCTCAGGCTCTCTGCCCCTTTGAGCCACAGCGCCACTTCCAGTTTTCTGTTGGTTCATTTGAGACAAGAGTGTCATAGTTTTTCCTTCCCTAGATGACTTCAAACCATGATCCTCAGATACCAGCCTCCTGAGTTACTAGGCTATCAGGCATGAGCCAAGAGGTACCTAGCTGACATTGTGATTTTCCCCTCAGTCAAGCATGTCCTCAGACTTCCTTAAAGACAACAGTGGACTCTGAACCATTTGGCAGGATCTTAAGGGCAGCTGGCATTGTCTGGTTTTTAAAGATAGATGCTGAAGTCACACTTCCTAGGACTGAATCTAGGCATCATCACTGAGCCTCTTGACAAGTTAATTCAATGGGCAAATTATTTCCTACAGAAGAATATTTGTCCCATAGGGAGTCTAGTGTCTTTTACTAAATACCAGATACCCAGGTGGGCCTCACACCCTCAACAATAGTCACTACCACTCTGTCAATTGGACTAGGAGTCTTTTATTTAGCTATGCATAGCATCTGATTGTCACTCCTGGGATGGTGACAAACCTGTGTCTCAGTAGGGTTGGGTTTTTAGAGGCAAAACCCAACTGTACCACTCACAGGTTGTCTGGCAAGTTTGGCCACACAAGCAAGCAGACATACAGAAGGAGAATTGCTGTTAGTGATCACAATTCCAGTAAACTCCAGTAAACAAAGCAATCAAAGCAATACAATTCTTGGTTCTGAGTGTGACTTTTGTCTCCCTAGTCAACTTAATTAACCTAACATCTTTCTCTTTCTGGAACTTCCCCTTAAATTAAAACATGCAAACTGAGTGGTCTTCCTCATTCCTTTCTTTGGCAAAGGTCAAGTAACTCTAGGTCAAGCTGATTTGGGCCCTTGTTATTAAGCTTAGGTTTGCTCTTCTCCAGGCCCCCTACCCTGCCTAAGCCTGCTGCTTTTAAGGACTCAAAAAAGGGTTTCCCTACACTTTTCACTTGGTTTCTACATTTCCAACTCCTCTTTTGGAGGCCTACGAATGCAGATATCAGGGTAGTCACCCACAGTGATCATGAGAATAGCAACTGATTAAAAAAATACTGCATCCTTTTCCTACAGCAACTTTGGGTCCCATGTTCACACTTCATTCCTCTAGTCCCACCTGTTCCCCGTCTCGCACATCATGAAAATAACATCATTATACTTGTAAAGACTGCACGAAAGTTGTTTGAACAAGAAAGTTCACAATATAAATGTGCAACCCAATTTCAGCATTGACCATGAAATAGTGACATGTAATTGCTGGTTTCGGCAGCACCATTGGAGGGGGTAACAAACAGTATAAGAAATGTTTGCAATGCCTAACGTATGAAACTGGAAACTCTCTGTACATCAGCTTGAAAATTAAAAAAAATATGCCAACAAAATATATATTATATATCACACTATGGTATTTAATATATGTTATATATGTATAATTATATATATCATATATATGTTGGTCAATAAAAAATCTGTGATTTGATGTACTGTACCACCTGAAGCTTTTCATAAGTATGAGCTCATGCCGTAAGTTGGAGCTGGCTGGGTATAGAACGTGTAAAGGAAAAGGAGAAAGGAACATCAAACATAGAAATTAGCATGCCTAAAGATCAGGATTCAAGACAGAACATATTTATTTTGGATATAGAAGATATATTTATGAGGGAATAAAGATTGTTCTCTTCATTGCACACATACTGTCTGCTTGGCAGTCTACAAGACACTGTTTACGCTTTCTATTGTGCAATAAATAATTACAAGATGAAAAAAAAGAGAGTACTAAAGTAGTTTGAACAAGAAAGCTCACAATATCAATGTGCAACCCAATTTTGGCATTGACCATGATATAGTGACATGTAATTGCTGGTTTCAGCAGCACCATTGGAGGGGGTAACAAACAGTATAAGAAATGTATCCAATGCCTAACGTATAAAACTGGAACCTCTCTGTACATCAGTTTGAAAATTAAAAAAATAAAATAAAAATAAAATAAAGTTCAATCCTATAAAAAAAGAAAAAAAGGAAAGAATAAGAGGAAAGGTGAATATGAATGATGAAAATGTCATAGTGAAGGCCCTACTATGTACACTTTAATATATGCCAACAAAATATAGATTATATGTCACACTATGGTATTTAATATATGTCATATAGGTATAATTATATATGTTATATATATGTTGGTCAATAAAAAAATCTGTGATTTGATGTACTGTACTACCTGAAACTTTTCATAAGTGGTGTAAGTTGGAGCTGCCTGGGTATAGAACGTGTAAAGGAAAAGGAGAAAGGAACATTAAGCACAGAAAACAACATGCCTAAAGATCAGGATTCAAGACAGAGAATATTTATTTTGGATATAGAAGATATATTTATGAGGGAATAAAGATTGTTCTCTTCATTGCATGTATACTGTCTGCTTGGCAGTCTACAAGACACTGTTTACTCTTTCTATTGTGCAATAATTAAAATAATTAAAAAATAAAAAAAGAGAGCATGAAATTTGTTTGAACAAGAAAGCTCACAATATAAATGTGCAACCCAATTTCGCCATTGACCTTGAAATACTGACATGTAATTGCTGGTTTTGGTAGCACCAATGCTTCCTTAGGCAATAGCACATGGATGCATGTGTGCAGGCCTCTGTATAGGGAATTCTTATGGAAAACTGTTGGAATCAGCTAGCAATGTGCGGTGGATGTTAGGGAAATGGGGTGGGTGAAGTGACCATCTGGGTATGATGCCCTCATACCTTTGGTTATTTGATGTATCCTTGCAAAGGATTTTTTGTCTGATCGTTTCACTGTATGTGTGACACAGTATCCTCTAGTGCAATCCAGGTGCATCATCACACATAGCTTTCATATACATAGGTTTCGTGACACAGATGTTGGATCCAATATATTAGGGATAACTCCATCCCTGGGCCTCACAATCTGTCATCTTGCAGCAAAGTATGGCGCCTGTGAAGAAGAAAGAGAATCTGCAAACATGTTGTCCAACTCATATTTTTCTCCTGCATGCAAGGCTGCACCTGCAGAGCCCCAGGAAAGAGTTTTACATATTCTTTCTAGGGATTTGCAAGAGGCTTCCATGAAAGGAGGCTATAGTATACGTGTCTGTCAATAAAAAGACACATGTGCACCTATACAAAGATATATGACTATACACACAGGATACTGTGGGCCTCATTTCCAGCTAGGATTTCAGCTTGGTAGATGCTTTCAGTATGTGTCTTTTGATTTTCATACTCCTTCTCCAGCTTCCCCTCCTTGAGAAGTGCTTAGCTGGCACTAGCTGCTTTTCTACCATGAAGCAGCAAGCCCACATGAATGGAGATGCGATGATTGCTGGGTTTTTCCCTCTCTACACTTTGGGAACAGATGGCAGTCAGAGCAAGATTTTCAGGAATGAACTGCATAAGGCATAAGTAATACATCATTTAATTTCCATTTACTGTTTTGTTTTCAGGATGGGCAATGGTTGTGGGAACTCTGGGTGCCCAAACAAATGTTCTCTGTCGTCATCTCTACACTGACCTCTCATCCCTGTGCGCCAGACACAATTATTTTATTTTGAATCGACTGTGGAGTCATTTTCTGCCAGCTAGTAGGGGAGCACCTGGAGTTTCCTGTCTTTCCAGGCCTGTGAACTCTTCACTCCATTGCACTATCACTGTGTCTCCTCCATCCCAGCCATCATTGGCAAGGTTGAAGTGATGTGATTACAAACCACCTGAGTCAGTGGCATGAGTTCTGTACTAAAAGGCTGCAGATGCATTTTCTTCCCCAAAGGACAGTGGTCTGTGATTTATTTGCTAACCATTATGTTGTGAGGATATTTATAAAAGTTCTTCTTGTGGCTCATGGCTCGTGAGAATGATCCTAAATACTCATGAGGCTGCTATCTAAGGATTGGGGTTTGTAAACAGGCCAGGCATAGAAATCATTGAGACATTTATTTCCAAGTAACCACCAACACCTGGAAGGAGAGCTGTAGGTCAAGTGGTAGAGTAAGCTCAAGGATAGTATCTGGGCTCTGATTTCAAGTGCTAGGGCACACACACACACACACACACACACACACACACACACACATCTCTCTTTTATTGTAGAAAAATTGTTAGTTTCAAATTAAGCATTGTGTCATTATTTCATGTCACATATGCTCCACAATCCAGACATAACCAGGCATTATAAAAGATCCCTTAAAAGAGAATGTTATCTGCCTATGGTGAGTTCTGTTTTCCGTCTGCACGTGCACAGCCTTGGCTTTCTGTTGTAGCAGTCTCTTAGTAATAAAAGGGTATACGAAAGAAAAGAAAAGAAAAATAGCTATGTGGAACTTCATCAACTCTTAGCTGCAGAATCCATGCCTGTTGCAAGAGAAAATGTCATTTCCCCTTTCATATTCATTCCTTTTCAAGTGCTGTGTGACAAGTGTATTCTGAGGTCACTGTCCACAGTTTGGGGCCAAGATGGCTGGGATAAAAATCATGCTCTTGCTTGCCATGGAAGATATATGTCTTTATCTTATCTGTCACTGGTATGTTTCCTAATCTGTATTTTTTTTTTCTTCTGGTACTGGGAACCCAAAGCCTGGGCATTGTCCTTAGCTTTTGTTTGCTCAAGGCTATTGTTCTACCACTTGAGCCACAACTGAGTGACTTAAAACATAAGATTTTTCACACAGGTGGAGCTCCCTACTCCAAAATAAAGGCCATAGAATATCTGGTTTCTCAGGAAATCCTATTCCATATTTAATGGGAAAGAGTTTTTTTGCTCTGGTGCATGTGGTAACAGAGAATAAGCATATTCTCTCTCAGCTTAAGTAAGTTTCTGAATCTCATTAATTTCCTCATCAAATCCTCTATAAAAGCATAAGTCACTACATTTACATTCCATCCAAATTTGGGGTAATGGTGGAACATACTCATTGGGAGGGGAGCAAGCACTCAATTTATCAAAGTTAAAAATTTTTAAATATTCCTCTTAAATTTCAATGCTCATTTCCCAGGCTTACCTTCAAGAACTACCAGCGTGTTTTGGCACTGGCTTTTGCTATTGAAGAGATCAACAAAAACCCTGATCTTTTACATAATTTGACTATGGGGTTTGATATCTGTAATGTTCAAATAGAAGCTTGGAAAGCTTTTAAAAATCCCTTTCTTAGCCTCTTTGGGAATTACAACAGTCCAAACTACTCCTGTAAGAGAGAGAGCAAGTCTATAGGAGTACTAACAGGACCATCAGGATTAACATCGGCCAGAATTGGGATATTTCTAGACCTCTACATGCTTCCACAGGTGAGGGCAGAGGAAGTTGAGTGATATTTTACAAACCTCTCATTTGTTGCCATTTCAGATATAAGAAGAAAATGATATAAAAGGACTGGATTTAGGAAACTATCAAATTTTGTGATAGTAAAGAGTAGGAATTCAAAGAAAGGGGAAATGTACTCCCAATGTTCAGCAAAAAGGATGAAAAAACATAGAGCAGACAAATGGATTATCTGAAATTTTAAGTGTTATCAATTATTTTCTTTAAAAATCAGGAAATGAAAAATGACTTCAAAGTATAAATATATATTGAGATGGACATTGGTGACTCACAACTGTAATCCTAGCTACTGAGAATACGTATCTTCAAATAACCAGGAAAAAAGAACAAGAAGTATGTGGTTCAAGGTGTAGACTGCTAGCCTTGAAAGAAAAAACTAAGAACATCCATAAGGCCCTGAGTACATGTCTCTGAGCTAATGAGGTCTCTCTCTCTCTCTCTCTCTTTCTCTCTCTATTTCTCTGCTTCTCTCTGTCTCTGGAGCATAAAAAAGGTATCGTGTTGAATGAAGTAAGTCACCCTCAGAAAGAGAAAGGAGGCATATATTCTTTCACATCTGGAAGTTAAATCTAAAATATGTACAGAAATATGAAATACAAAATATGTGTGGGCCCAAAACATATTCATTTGCATATACAAGGTTAAGTATGGTACACATAGAGGTGGAATTCCATGGTTTAACTTCCCTGGTCAACTAACCGACAGTATATAAAAGGAACACAAGAAAAATGAAACGTACCTTGTCTGAGGGGTATATATGTTAAAGGAATGTGCAAAGGAGCAGAGAAAGAGGGTTGGAAAAATACAATATTCAATGTACATAAGTGAAAATAGAACTAGGAAAGTCAGGGAATCGGTAAGATTGATATCGATGGGAAGACCTGATAGAAGTACTGGCAGAGTTAAAGAGGCATTGTATGAACAAATTGATATGTAATAAACTATTAAAATTTATTTTTAATACTAATAGAAAAGTACCTTTCATCTACTTCAGCTGGTTACCATAATATAACATCATGTTTGAGACTGGGATGGATAGAAATCTTATTATTCATGGAACATCTCATTTTCATTCTCTTTAGCTTACCTTTGGGACTTTTGATCAAGCACTGAGTGACCAGAACAGGTTCCCTGGTCTCTATCAGATGGCCACAAAGGACATAGCGATGGCCACTTCCATGGGCTCCTTACTGCTTCATTTCCATTGGAACTGGGTGGGACTGTTTACCTTAAAAGATGAGATTGGTTTGTGGATTCTTCCCAAATTGAGAAAACAGATGGCCAGACATAGAGTTTGTGTAGACTTTGAGCTAACAGTCCCAAACTATGTCCTGTCATTTCAATTCCTGTTACTTCATGACCTGATTAATAAGTCATCAGCAAATGTCCTCATCATATATAGTGATAATGAATCCATACTCGATGTAATTAAGTGTATAGAGCAGTATTTCTTAAAAGGCAAAGTTTGTATCCTGAACTGACAGTAGGACTTCACCAGGAGAAGGAGATATTTCATTCTAGGATCATTCCATGTCCGTCTCATTTTCTCCATTTCTCCATTGCCCAGATGTTTCAGCATTCACAGATTTTGTCAAGGCAGTGAACCCTTCCACATACCCAAAAGACGTTTTCCTTGCTTGGCTGTGGTTTCTCTCTTTTAATTGCTCTGATTCTGAGTCTGACTGTAAATAACATGGGAGAACTGTCCTCATGAAGCATCCTTGGATTGGTTGCCTGGGCACACTTTTGACTTGACTGTGTCTGGAGACAGTTACAATATATACAACCCTGTCTATGCTGTGGCCAAGGCTCTCCATGAGATGCTTCTTCATCAAGCAGAAGTACAAGCAATGGGAAACAGAAAAGAGAAAGTGTCTTCCCCTGCACAAGTAAGGCCTTCTGTTACAGGTGGCACATATTGTAAGCAAAGTCACTTCTTAGATGGTTTTCAGGCCACTAATGGTGACAAAATTAAATTGATGTTCGATAAATTCTTTCATTTACAAATAGCATCAATATACTCCTAGCAGACATTTTGAAAAGTGTAAAAGCACTTTTTCCCTATGAGTTTCTTACATGATAGCAATGGATGACATGTTGAACTGAATTACACATATTTTTCATAACTGACATGATTTCATTGCACTTTAGGTATCTCTAATGTAGCAAGCATACACTAGAGACGTTCATAAAATTAGCATGTTTTGGCAAACTGTAGCCAGGCAACTGAGAATTGTGTCCATGATGACTATTTATATGCAATTGGTTTCTTTGGAAAAGAGACTTTCTACACCTTTGGATTCTGAAAGATTATATTTATTCCATCCATACAATTTCTTCTGGTATACTTCAGGGGGTGTCTTGGCTATTCTTAAATTCTGAGTCATATATACATAGAAATCAGGAGTTTTTCTGGGTTTAGATTTTTTTTCTCTTCACTCTGGGATGTACTTTAATATAAGATGCTGTATCTTTTTAGCTGCATCATTTCCTGAAGAACATCCAGTTTCATAATCCTGCTAGAGATCAAGTGATTTGGGATGAGAAAAGGAATTTTGAGGCAGAATATGACATTGTGAACATTTGGACTTTTCCAGAAGGTCTTGAATTTAAGGTGAAATTAGGAAGGTTTTCTCCATATGCCCTACCTGGTCATCAGATGTCTTTAAATGTTGATATGGCACAGTGGGCCATAGAGACCACAGAGGTGGGTTAGATTTAATTATAATGCTTTAGGGACACAAAAGGAAGAGAAAAAATTCACCCATAAATGTATATCTGATTGGATGTCAGGAATTTAGTCCTGAAATACTACCTACTCAGGTGGCTGAGATCTGAAGATCATGGTTTGAATTCAGTTCAAGCAGGAACACCTATATGACTCTTATACTCATTTAACCACCAAAAAAGCAAGTTTGGACATTGGTAGCGCATGCCTTTAATACTGTGCAATCAGGAGACTTAAATCCTGAGATCTAAGATTATGGGACACTTTAAAGCCTGACCTGGCCAAAACAATCTCTGAGAGTCTTATCTCAAGTGATCACCAAAAAGCTCAGGTTAAGCTGTGGATCAAGTGGTACAATGTTAACCTTGAGCAAAAACAGTCTAAGCACCAGGAGTAGCAACAAAAGAGAAATTCAGAGTTGCTAATGTGGATTTAGAATAATGTCATAAAATATAAACTGCATAATTCTTAGCAGGTTCCTAACACCTGGCAAAGTTTACATGTGGAATCAACTGATGGACACTGACATGTAAGAAGGTATGGTGGATAGAGGGTTCACATCACCTTATAAAAGGGAAGTCTGTGCATTATTTATAGCATACTTTTAAAGCTAAAAGGAGAATTACTTCTCCTTGCTATTCACAATCTCACAGATTAACAGGAGACAACATGAATTCAAAGGAATCTCCATAGGGCTGGCAAATAGCATTTACTTTCTGCCATTAAGGTATAAATTCTTAAAGGTCTCAAGGCTTTTGTGATCACTTGATATGGAATGGATAACAGTATTCAATTTATGGACTGGATTTATGTGCTTAAAACTTTCCACTTAATAATCCAATTGTTTAAAAGAATGGACTTTTTAATAAGTTAGGTAAAACTTTGTTGTTTATTTTGTTTGTTTTTTCCAAATTTTTATTATCAAACTGATGTACAAAGAGGTTACACTTTCATACGTTAGGCATTGGATACATTTCTTGTACTGTTTGTTACCTTGTCCCTCATACCCCCTTTCCCTTTCCCCCCCTGATGTGTTCAGTTCACTCTCACCAAACAGTTTTGCAAGAATTGCTTTTGTAGTTGTTTGTCTTTTTTTACCCTGTGTCTCTCAATTTTGGTATTCCCTTTCAATTTCCTACTTCTAATACCAGTATACACAGTTTCCAATATACTCAGATAAGATTACAGAGATAGTGTAGGTACAACCACTAGAAGGTGATACAATAACATCATCAATAATAGAAGCTACAGATACAGATGGGACATTGAAAGCAGTTACAACTGTGATATAACAATCGTTTCCATAACATGGAGTTCATTTCACTTAGCATCATCTTATGTGTTCATAAGGGTATAGCTATTGGGCTCTTGTGATGCTGTGCTACTACTTGCCTAAACCTGTACTAATTATTCCCAATAAGGGAGACCATAGAGTCCATGTTTCTTTGGGTCTGGCTCACTCCACTTAGTATAATTTTTTCCAAGTTTAGGTAAAACTTTGAACAGTTACTGATAACTATCAGATTTCCATCAGCCTCCTCAGTCAGTCTGCTGTGAAAGTTGTGGTCCTGGATTCAGAAAATTGCCTCAGGAGGGAAAGGGTGTCTGTTGTTTTGATTGCACTCCCTGCTCAGAAGATGGCATTGCTAATGAGACAGGTAACTTTATGGCTGAGGGAGAAATTCATACTCACTCCTGGAATACCCCAATCCAAGGCAATGCACAAAGTCATGTATTCAGATTGTAGAATCAAATTCCTTCCCTCACATAGCAATTAGATTGTAACAAGGGTGATAAAGCTTCTTGAAACAAATAAAGAAAACATGGGCTCTGAATAGAAAATAGGATTAATTTTGTTCTACTCCTTTGTATTCAGGTGTGTTCAACTTATTAATCATGTAAGATCAACTGCTATCATTTGAAGTGCAATGCATTCTTAAGAACAAAGTTGTCATGTTCCTTAAAATTACACATGAAATACAAAGAAAACACAGACATGTCCATCTTTATTTCATTCTGATCAGAACTGTTCTTTCAACAGTGTGAATATTATGAGATGACTTTAGGGTACAAAGGAGGAACAAGTATTTTGCATAGCATGATTTTATACCTTCCATTCATGGTTTGATTCCCTGTTGACCGCCACTTTACAGGGGCATACTTGAGAACAATACACAAGTTTGAGGAAGAGTCCCAATACTCTTATAGAACGGAGTGCAAGCTTTACAATCCATGAGAGTTAATGTGGTATTTGATTGTACGTACAGGCTGAAAATTATTATGACAACACAAAGAGGTACAGAAAACAATTGTGAAGATATTATAAATGACGAGAAATAGTATGGGTGAAATTCACTGCAAGTTAAAAGTTTCAATCTGACATAAAAAAGAGAGTGAAGGTGGGAATATAATACAGACATAAAAAGCATACTGGACATGTTTGGTAATAGTTGGTATTTTTACTTTATGATACAAAGTATCAACATGCCAGATTTATCTCTATGTATGGGTTTCTTAATTTCCTGCAAAGTACTGGAAAGGGACTGATGGTTATTGAACTTCTCACCAGATATGGAGCAGTGTGTGGAGTGCCCAGATCACCAGTATGCCAACATATAGATAAACCAATGACTGCCAAGAGCTGCAAGCTTCCTGGCTTATGGGGAGCCCTTGGGGATGGCCTTGGCCTGCATGGCTCTTGGTTTATCTACACTCACAGAAGTTGTTCTTAGGGTCTTTGTGAAACATCAAAACACCTCCATTGTCAAGGCAAATAACCAGGCTCTCAGCTACATCCTGCTCATCTCCCTCATTTTCTGTTTCCTCTGTTCCTTGCTCTTTCTTTATTGGCCGTTCCAACACAGTCACCTGCGTTCTACAGCAAACCACATTTGGAGTTGTGTTCACTGTAGCCATTTCTGCTGTTTTGGCCCAAACTGTAACTGTGGTTCTGGCCTTCAAGGTCACTTCTCCAGGGAGAAGGATGAGGTAGTTGCTGGTCAGGAGCTCCTAACTTCATCATTCCCATCTGCACCCTGGTCCAGGTGACTCTCTGTGGAATCTGGCTGGGAACCTCTCCTCCTTTCATTGACACAGACACACACTCTGAACATGGCCACCTCATCATCCTGTGTAACAAGGGCTCCCTCACTGCCTTCTACTGTGTCTTGGGATACCTGGGTTCCCTGGCCCTGGCCAGCTTCACTGTGGCTTTCCTGCCAGGAACCTGCCTGACACCTTCAATGAAGCCAAGTTCCTGACCTTCAGCATGCTGGTGTTCTGCAGTGTGTGGCTCACCTTCCTGCCTGTCTACCACAGTGCCAAGGTCAAGGTCATGGTGGCTGTGGAGGTCTTCTCCATCTTGGCCTCCAGTGCAGGGCTCCTGGGCTGCATTTTTGCCCCTAAGTGCTTCATCATCTTGTTAAGGCCAGACAGCAACTGTCTTCATGGCTTCTGAAACAGAATATATCCTCAAAGAAATAGGTCCTCATAAGGTAAAACTTACATGTTTGGTAAAATGTATTCCTTTTATCCATCAGATTAGTGTATATTGTTGCAATCCCTGAGACCATATGTCCAGTTAACCACCACTTCCCCCTTGTGCCAAAGATCCAGAAATGAAGCTGTGCTTCAAGTGGCAGATTAGTAATCGGAGTACAAAACCTAAGGACAGCACCCAGGCCCTCATTTCAAGCCCCATGACCTCTACACACACACACACACACACATACACACACACACACAAACACTCAGTTGAGAAGAAATTCTCTGACTACTTCTGACATTTTTGGGAAAAGGGTGGGACTCCAGATTGAAAAATTGGGGTGTTGATAACATTTTGACACAAAATAGATTTCCCAAATGCCTAGCCACCTCAGAAATGTATACAAATGAAGAGTCCCACAATGAGAAAAAATGAATCTGAGGTGTGATTTTATACCATTTTCCTATTCAAATCCCACTGTCCAATGACAATGAAGAAATAAAATATGAAAATAAAATATGGATGTAAATAGTATAAATATGAATAATGAAACAGGGAAATAACTTATCAATGGAAATGAAAGTGCTCACAGCCACCATAATGAGAAAAATATTCTCAAAAAGAAGGGGAAAGGGCTGGGATGTACCTCAGTGGCAAAGCACTTGCCTACCAAGTGCAACATCCTGGGTTCGATCCCCAGTACCAAAACAGAAAAGACAAAAAAAAAAATATACAGTTAAAAAAAAACAAGGGGAAAATAAGTTTGTATACTAATTTCACCCAATAATTAGAAATCATCAAAAAGACTACAAAGAAATTATGCATGAATAAAGTCACTTAAAAGAAGTCATGTCTACATTTGCTCAATGGGGCATGAGAACAATGGCAATAGAAAGTGTTGGGAAGAAAAAATTAACGAAACTATATAGCCTGAAAAAACAATAAATTGAAGTTATTTTATCATCAGCTTTTGCATAGTGGCAATTGATTTTTAAAAACTGATTTTTCTACAGAAAAGGAAAAGGTACATTAAAAACTGATTACATTAAAAAACATAGTATATAGTATAATTATCTGGATGTGCCAAAACATATCAACTTTATTCAAATCTTTATTCACAGACAATGGTTTCTAACAAAATTGGAATATAACCGTGTAGTAGGAGTTTATAGTAATGATAATATAAAGTGAATGATTTCAGTTGTTTAAGGGCTGGACACCAGGACTGGAGACATGTAAGGTCGTTGCACTACCTGTGAAACAGTACACTGTGGAAAGACCACTTAGATGAGTTGTACATCTATGTCAGCAAGTGGGAAATCACTAACAATACACAACAATTTACTTTATTTCCAAAAGGAGCAGAAAAAATACATAAAAGCACCAAATTATAATGAAGGCACAGAAAGCATGAGAAGTTTTTGCTTATTCTGTAAGGACTAACCAAATAGAAAACGTTGGAATATGCCTATTAAGCTGACTAGATCATTAATCACTTTCTATTTGAATTATCTAAATATAATAATGAAGAGACAATAAACTGGAAAATATTTCAAATAATTTGAGAGACAGCATAGGATATAAGCTCCATACAAATAGCCATTAAAAATTCAGATGAAATGAATGCAATAGAAAATTTTCCTATTAATTTTGAATTATTCAAAACCATTACATTATCAGTGTTTCCAAATGTGTTAAAGTAACTTATGATGCAATGAATTTTCAGACAACATCAATCGCATACTCAATTTTTTTAAAAGAAAGAAATCTAGACATATAGGGAGAGCTATGACTAAGAAAACAACGTGGAAAAGACTTTAACATTCACCGTAGGTGCAGTAATTCATAACAGGTAAGCTACCAACTAAACTGTTGCTGCATGAGTAGCTGAAAATCAAAAGAGTAACCCAGAATCCAAGATAGGCAAAACCATGAGTGATGGTAAAGCTATAAGAAATGTCTCTCACCTAGACCACATTGTAAGCAGTCATCATTCTCCCAGAGGCACAGAAGGTGATGATCTGCAAAGCTATTTCTCTTCCAACACTTGTAACACCAAACCTGTGGTGTTTCTTGAACCCAGTGTCATTCTTCGCTACCAACTGGATGTCCTACCATGCCATTGTGACACCACCTATACTTAACATAGTCCCCACGAGTTCAGATCTTAGTCCTACTGCACTACCTCCAGTGAAGAAACCACTGTAAAGCAGGTGTTCATTCTATGTGGTCACCACCGGCCTTCCTGAAACGACAGAGGGCTGGCACCGGAGACATCGCCTTAACATCCATTCTCCCCATGTGGAAGATGATTACGAAAAACAAAGATGCTCCGATGACTCAGAACACAGTAGCTTTACACATACACCAGTCCTTAAGACTCACACTGCACAGAAGTGTTGCCATGGCTCAAACAGGTAGAGAAGTAGCCTTAAGCAAGAAGTGAAGGGACAATGCCCAGAGTTCAAGTCCCACCACTGACAAAAAAACATACTGTACAGACACACCAACAATCAAACACACAAAGTTTTTGTCCATCAAGCTGTGTTTCAAAATGCCCCTTTTCAGCCTTTCTCCATTGCAAGAAAATATCCTGTCTTACCAACCACCTAAAGACAAAACAGAACAGGTGAAATGCTTTTCCCAACCTCTGTAATCCATATGGATAAACAGCTGTGATACAGAGCCCTGACTCCAGCCTTTCTCCTTAAAAGTGTCAGGAGACAGCAAAATCCTCAAAAGTTACCTGAAATCTTCGACCCTCTTCAAACATTATTTTGATTACTCCAGTCTCTGTTTCTCAATTGTAGTGTTTTTAAGTTTAGTATTACTAATATATATATATATATGTATGTATATATATTCTTTCTTTGTTATATTGTCTTTTTCCTTTTCTTATTATAATTTTCTTCTTTAATTCTTTTTTCTCTTTTTCTTTTGTTTCTTAGTTTTCCTCTTTCTGTTCCTTTACTTCCCTATAGTCCATTACTCTCATTTTCACCTCCTTTATTTTTTATTATATCACTTCATCTTACTTCTAATTTCACCCCAACTCATTTTCCTATCTCCTGGCCCTTCAGCCCTTTGTTTTCTTTAGTCTGTTGATCCCTAGTTGTTTCTTTGAGCAAGACTGTATCAGTATTCATTTTATCTGTGTTGAAGTGGCTCATCCTAATATCCTTCGAATCCAGTTTACCTCTAATCTCATGACATAATGGTTTACTGATTGCAACAATATATACTACCACCTAATGAATCACAATACCCCACCTTAACAAAAAAAAGCAGATATAGATAGAGGAATCCATGGTGTGAATGTTTGGAGTCAGTATAATGTACCATGGCCAAATTTGTTAGTTTTTTTTCTCTTTTACCATCCAAGGTGTTTACTTGTTGATTTATATGCATATTATTGTTAAAAAACATGAGGAAATCCCTGCAATCTATGTTTCTGCTTGTCTGGCTTTAATATAATTCCTCCACATCTTTCCCTTTCCTTATGAATGACACAGTATCATTCTATATCATGGAAATGTAGAATTCCATTGAGTCCAATCTTGATCCACTTGTCTTTTGAGTGACTGCTGGCCACAGGGAGATTCTTAGTTTATGAGCTAGTCATGTTGCCTGTGGTTATAAAGGCCTCACATGTACACACTAGGCCAACACATGTGCTGATCCAATGTTTGCTCTCACAAAGCTCCTTTCTCTGGGAACACAATGGCAGCCATCTTCCCTGGACACCGAGGCCAGCTATCCCAGGATGCCCAAAGTCATGAGTAATCCTTGGCATCGAATAATCCTAGCATCGAGATATTAAGGAGCTAACACTTGAGATACAGAACTCCAATATGGATAACAAAAGCAAGGAAATATTTCATTTAGGCAGTAACTTCCTGATTAAAACCCCAAACAGCTCAGTAAATTAGAGCAAGAATTGACCAAGGGATTTACATCCAACTAAAAACCTTTAGTACAACAAAGTAAGCAATCACTAGACTGAATCTATGGTTTCAGGAACATGGCAATAGTCCATGGATATATTTGTGGAGGCCTCTGTACATGGAATTCTTTTTGAAAATTGATTGAATCAACCACCTATGTTCTCTAATGGTTTTGGACAATGGGTGTGCTAATTTACCAGGGTTAGGGTATGATCTTTGGTTGACATCTCACTGGCATGGGTTTTTTTTTGGTGGGGTAAGGGTATTTTACTGTGCACTTGAAATGGATTACAGATGTAATCCAGATGCATCATCCCAAATGCCTTTCCTGCAAAAAGTTTCTTGACACAGGCATTGCACCAAAAACATCAAAGGTAACTTCATCCCAGGGCCCTCACTATCTGTGGTCTTGGAGGAAATCACAGCACCTGCGATGAGGACAGAGAATCTGCAAACATGTTGTCCAACTCATGTTTTTCTCCTGCGTGCAAGGCCGCAGCAGCAGAGCTCCAGGAAAGGGTTTACACATTCTTCCTGGGGATTCCTAAGAGGCTTCGATGAAAGTTGGGCTACAGTATACATGTCTTTCAACACACACACACACACACACACACACACACACACACACACACACACACACACACACACACACAGAAGAATATACACATCTGACATTGTGGGCCTCATTTCCAGCCAGGATTTCAGCTTGGCTGCTTCTCCAAGGATGTGCCTTTTGGTTTTTCCACTCCTTCTTCTCCAGCTTCCCCTCCCTGTCGGGTCCTTGGCTGGCACTAGCTGCTTTTCTTCCATGAAGTAGCGAGCACATAGGGATGGAGAGGCAATGTTTGCTGGGTTTTTCCCTCTCTATACTTTGGGAACAGATTGCAGTAACAGCAATGATTCTGGAGATGAACAGAACATTCTGTAAGTAACTCCTCATTTTATTTCCATTTACTGAGTTGTTCTCAGGATGGGCAGCCCTTTATCTTCTCTATCCAAGCTGTCACTGCAGGGAATGAAATGATGTGATTCCAAACATCCTGAATCATTGACATGAGTTCTGTACTAAAAGGCTTCAGACAGATTTCCTTCCCCACAGACAAGTGGTCTGAGATCTCTTTGGTAAAACTTACATAAGGAGGACATGAAGGAAAATTCTTATTGTAGGCTGGTGGCTCATGACTACAGTCTTAACTACTCAGGAGTCTGGTATCTGAGGGTTGAGGTTTGAAGCAAGCCTGGGAATAAAATTATGTGCGATTTTATCTCCAATTAACTATGTAACACTGGAAGGAGAGCTGTAGGTCAAGTAGCAGAGTGCTAGCCTTGAGCAAATGAGCTCAGGGACAGTATCTGGCCTCTGATCTCAAGCACCAGGACACACACACACGCACACACACACACACACAGAGAGAGAGAGAGAGAGAGAGAGAGAGACACATATGCACACTCTCTTTTATTGTAGACAAGTATTTATTGTTTCAAACTAAGCACAGTGTCATTACTTCATGTCAGATACACTCCACAATCCAGCCATAAACCAGGGACTATAAAATATCCCTTATGATAGAATTTTATCTGCCCATGGTAGTTTTTACTCATGCACATGTATATCCCTGGCGTTCAACCTGGAGTGACAATAATAAATGGCACAAATATACACAAATATACACAAAAATATATACACAAAAATATACACAAAAGAAAGGAAAAGAACAGAACAAAAAGAAGGAAAGCGAGGCAAAAATGGCTGTATGGAACTTCAAGAAATTTTAGCAGTCTAGTCCATACCTATTGCAAGAGAAATTGTCATTGCCTCTATCATTTTCATTCTTTTTCAAGTGCTTGGGTGACATGTATATCCTGAGGTTCCTGTGCCCAGTTGGGAGCCACAATGGCAAGGATAAAAAACTTTTCCCTGCTAGAGAAGACATGTGTCTTTATCTTATATGTCACTGACATATTTGCTTAGCTTTCTTTCTTTTGTGCTGTTCTTGAGGACCCAGGGCTTGGCTATTTATTGTACCTGAGCCTTTTGGCTCAAGTCTACTGCTCTACTACTTGAGCCACGACTCCATATCTGCCAGTTTTTTGGTATTAAATGGAGATTAAGATTCTCCCAGACATACTTGCCCAAGCTAGGTTCAAAACATAATCCTCAGATCCCAGACTTCAGAGTAGCTACGGCTACAGATAAGAGGCTTCAGTGCCAGGCTTAGCTTATTTTACTTATGCCTCCCTATCTACCCATGTTGTGCTGACTTTCCTTCTCTTAATTTCCCAAAATAGGTTTGAATATTTTGGTTACTGTGCTAAGATAGACGCATTAAGTATTACAGTTTAAGCTGGTGGATATTTCTTATCTACCCACAGATAGGAAGAGAAGTATGGTATGGGTTATGTAAATTATTATACATGGTATTGATAACATACAGCAATATTCATTCACGAAGTCTTTCTTGTAGGTAACTGGACCACTGCAACTAGATATCAGTGAATGAGATATTTGACTGAATTCTACATCCACTGATATTCTGACAATGACTCTCAATTGTTATACAATATTGTACTCGTGCCAGATAACTGGTTCTTCTTTGTCATGTACTTTGATTATAGTCACCTTCTCTATATGGCCATGTTTATATCTTGTCCCACATACTTATTTCCCTCCCATATCTCTAAATTTACCTGTTCATTTTCAGCAGACTTAGGTCACTAGCATTACAGGTAGGAGCCACTAATGATTGGCCTGAGTTGCACACTTAATTGACCTTGTCTCTCAAGGCTGACGCTCTATCATTTGAGCCATACCTCCACTTCTGGCTTATTTCTGGTTAACTGGAGAGAAGAGTATTATGGACTTTTCTGTCCCAGCTGGCTTTCATTCAGGAACCTTAGACATCAGCCTCTTATCAGCTAGGATTACAGGCACAGGTAGACCTGACTACTTGATGTATCTCCAATATTTAATTCTTATATGCCATCCGCAAAATGGCAATTCTTTTGGATTTTTAAAATGTTTTCACTTAATTTGTAAATTAGTACAAATCATGATTTGAAGGGGTTCCACCTTTATATTTCCATACATTTCCATACACACAGTATACTTGGGACAAATTTACCTCTTCCTTATCATATTTGCTAGTAAATTAATTAAGCAATGATTTTCAGAAGGTACTTCTATGTTCCACAACATTTGCATGAAAAATAGTGGTTTGTTTTGTAAAGAGTTGGATCCAGGTACAAATGTTCAGGAATGACTAAAAGGACTGTAAATTATCTACCTATGAGTATATTTAAAAAGTCATCACTGAAATGAGAAGCCTCTAGTTATTGCATTTATGAGAAGACCTTTACCAAGACAGAAATAAACAATGAAAATATAAACTCAATCTATCTCCATGGGGAAATTTAAGGTACTAATCCACAGGCTCTTTCAATGTTTTTTTTTTCAACTGGAAGTTACAAGTATTTAATTAACAAATTAATTACTATATCAGAAATATCAACTCCTCTACCACAGGAGAGCAGCATTTTCATGCCATGTTTCTAGAATGCATCTCCAGCTCAGACATTTTTATATGCTTGATATCATCGTAACAAACTGGAGTGACTCAACACATAAGAGTTTTCACACAGGTGAGGCTAATTACTCCAAGATAATAGCAATAGAATATTTGGAGCCTCATGAAATCCTGTTCTGTGTTTAAGGGACAACAAGTTTTTGTGGTGGTGCATTTGGTAATGGAGAATAAGTAAGCTCTTTCTCTGCTTAAGTTACTGAATGTCATTCATGACAAATTATATTCACATCCTACCTAATCCTATATGCATACATAAGACACTGCATTCACATCCAATTCCTATTAGGGATAATATTTACACATCCATAAAAATCATGACCTTCGAAGTACTCCTCTTAAATTTCGATGCTTATTTCCCAGGCTTAACTTCAAGAACTACCAGTTCATTTTGGCCTTGACTTTGGCTGTTGAAGAAATCAACAAAAACCCTGATCTTTTACATAACGTGACTCTGGAGTTTGATATCTGTAATGTTCAAATAGAGGCTTGGGAAGCATTTAAAAATCCCTTTGTTAGCTTCTTTGGGAACTACAACATTCCAAACTACTCCTGTAAGAGAGAGAGAGACCACGGCTATAGCAGTACTAACAGGACCAACAGGATTAACATCTGCCCAAATTGGGACATTTCTGGACCTCTACAGGTTTCCACAGGTGAGAGTGGGGAGAAGTAGAGTGATATTGAAAAGAAATATCTAATTTGGTGCCATACCAGTTATAAGAAGAAAATGAGAGGAAGAGACCAGATTTGTGAACCTATTAAGTTTGTGATACTAGAACAGAATAATTCAAGGTAATGGTTACACTTATGAAAGTTAATAGTAAAGGTTATTTGATAAAGGTGATGAAAAAGTTTGAGCAGACAAATCTTTATCAATTATTTTCTTTTAAATACCAGGAAATGAAAAATGACTTTAGTGTGTAAAGATACATTGAGCCTGGTGCTGGTAACTCACAAGTGGAATCCTAGCTACCCAGGACATATGCTACTAATTAACCAGGAAAACGAAGGGAATAAAATGTGGTTGAAGTAGCAGAGTGCTAGCATTGAGGGAAAAAAACACAGGAAGTGCATGAGGCACTAGGTTGATGCTCCCGCACTAACAGACACACACATGTGCACACACACTCAGAAACATGAGCAAGGTATTGTGTTGAATAAAGAAGTCAGGCTCACAAAGAGAAAGGGAGCATTTCTCCTCTTATATGTGAAAGTTTAATCTAAAATATGAACATAAAATATGACATAAATATGGATCACACACAAATCAATTTGCACATATACAAGGTTAAGCTGTAAAGTATGGTACCTACAAGGTGGAATTACCTGGTATAACCCCTCTGGTCAACTAAAGACAGTATAAAAAATGAACACCAGAAAAATGAGTCATACTTTGTCTGACAGAGGATAGGTGTTAAGGGAATGTGCAAAAGAACATATAATTAGTGAGTACATGTGTGAGAAAATACAATACAATATTCAGTGTACTTATGTACAAATAGGATTAGGAAAGTCAGGGCATGGGTTGGATTGATATATTATATATATATATGTATATATATATATATACATACATATGAAGATTTGATGGAAATAGTGACAAAGATCAAGAGGCATTGTACAAACAAATTGATATGTCACATCAATACTAAAATTTAAATGCTAAAATAAAAACCTTACATCTACTTCAATTGGCTACTTAACATACATCGTGCCTGAGACTGTGGTGGATAGAAATCTTCTCATTCATGGAGCAATACATTTTCATTCCCTCTAGCTTTCCTTTGGGCCTTTAGATGATGGCCTGAGTGACCATAACAAGTTCCCTGCTCTATATCAGATGGCCCCAAAGGACACATCGATGGCCACTGCCATGGTCTACTTACTGCTTCACTTCAGCTGGAACTGGGTGGGCCTGTTAACACTACAAGATGAGAATGGTTTATGGATTCTTCCTGTATTGAAAAAAGAGATGGCCAAGAACAGAGTTTGTGTAGACTTCCAGCTAGAGATCACAAACTATGTCATGTCATTTAAATTCTTGTCATATTATGACCAGATTAATAAATCTTCAGCAAATGTCCTTATCATATATAGTGATAATGAATCCCTACTACATTTAATCATGTATGTTGAGCAATATTTACTAAAAGAAAAAGTTTGTATCATGAACTTACAGTGGGATTTAACCATGAGGAGGAGATATTTCATACTGGGTACCTCCGATGTGCCTCTATCTTTTTCACACCATCACCCAGATGTTCCCGGATTCACAGATTTTGTCAAGGCAGTGATCCTTTCCACATACCCAGAGGACTTTTTCCTTGCTTGGCTGTGGTTTGTCTCTTCTAATTGCTCAGATTCTGAGTCTGACTGTGGAACATGGGAGAACTGTCCTCGTGATGCCTCCTTGGATTGGTTGCCTGGGCACATTTTTGATATGACTATGTCTGGAGACAGTTACAATATATACAACACTGTATATGCTGTGGCCCATGAGATGCTTCTTCATCAAGCAGAAGTACAAAACATGGGAAACAGAAAAGAGACAGTGCCTTTCCCTGCACAAGTAAGGCCTTTTGTTTCAGGTTCCACACACTATGAACAGTCATTCCTTAGATGGTTTTCTTAGCATATGAAATGAAACGTTTCTGTTATCTTTCCAAAACCCAAGAAACTATAATTGTTTAAATGTCTGTGAACTACTGTAGACATATGTTCATGTGCTTTTCAGGAAACAGGCCAGTAACAAGGACAAAACTAATTCCATGTTCTGTAAATTCTGTCAGTTACAAATGTCCTCAGCATACTTGTAGCTGATGGCTTGAAAACTGTAAATACACCCTTTCCCTATGAGTTTCTTACATAGTAGCAAAAGATGACCTGCTCAAAGAAACATTCATATTTTTGAGAGTTAATTAGTTTCATTGTACATTGGGTATTACTAATGTAGCAAACACAAACTAGAGACATTCATAAAGTTAGTGCTTGTGTCAAACTGGAGCTAAGCAATTAAGAATTGCCTAATACTAGACTATTTACAGGGAATTAGTTTCTCTTCAAAAGATTTCTACTCATTTTGATTTAGAAAGTTTATTTTTATTCTTCCATAGATTTTCCTCTGGTGTAACCCATGAGGTGTCTGTGATAATCATCTGATCCAGAAATTTAAGGCAATGAGGAGCTTTTCTTAGTTCAGGTTTTCTGTGTTAACTCTGGAATGTACTTCACCATAAGATGATGTATCTTTCTAGCTGCACCCTTTTTGGAAGAATATTCACTTCCATAATCCTGCTGGAGATCAAGTGATTTTGTATGAGAAAAAGAAACTGGAGGCAGAGTATGACATTATGAACATTTGGAATTTTCCAGAAGGTCTTGAACTTAAGTGGAAAGTAGGAAAGTTTTCTCCTTGTGCTCTACAAGGTCAGCAACTGTCTTTTTCTGAAGATATGGTAGAGTGGACTATAAGAACCACAGAAGTGAGTTGGATTTAGTTGTAATGATTATAAAGACACATAGAGAAGCAAAATTATATATATAATATATAAATTGTGATAATTTACATATATAAAATTACATATATATTCATATTGGTTGGATACCAACAACTTACTCCTTGAGTCCTACCTATTCTGGTGGCTGAAATCTAAATATCATGATTTGACATCAGTCCAAGCAGAAACACCTGTGACACTCTTATCTTCATTTAACCACCACGAAAAAGCAATTTGGGGTGCTGGTGGCTCTTATCTGTAATCCAAAGTGTTCAGCAAGTTAACATCTTCACATCTAAGCTCACAGATTAGTTTAAAGCCTGACCTGGGAGAACAATCTGTGAGATTCTTATCTCAATTGCTCACTAAAAGATCCGGTGGAATTGTGGATCAAGTGTACAGTGCTAACCTTGTGCAAACAAAGCCCACTAACAGTGTCCAGAGCTTCAATTCAAGCCCCAGGATAGGCATCACAATGAAAAAGAAATCCAAAGTTTCTTATGTTGATTTAGAATATGGTCATCGAATATAAATTGCATATTTTTAGCACATTTCTCACAGTGACAGAGTACCTGAAGAATCACTTTAGGTGGCATAAATGTGTATCTTGCTCCCTTCTGTGGAGGTCTCCTTAAATACATAGTTGGCCTGGAAATTAGACATGTTCTGTGAGAGGAATCATGGAAAGAACTGTGGCCACTGGAAAAGTCAGAAGCAGATACTATGCGTATGAGGTTCACATAACCCTATAAAAGGAAATCTGTGCATTCTTTACAGTATAGTTTTAAAGTTTCAAAGAGGATTCTTCCTCCTTGCTCTTCACAATTTCACCTATGATTAGGAGACACCATATAAAGGCATGAATTCAAGGAAACCACTAATCTCTGATCTTTTAAAGGTCTCATACTTCTCAATAGTTCAACAGTCTAGAGATCAAGGATATGCTACATTAGCCACTTGGGATCACATGGTAGAGAATCTATAGCAGCATTCAATTTACTGACTGGATTTGTGTGCATAGAATACTGTGCTTAATAATCTAATTCTTTAAAATAATGAACATCTTGGAGGGTTAGGTCAAAATATGAAGAGTTTCTGATACCTACCAGGTTTCCATCAGCCTCCTCAGTCTGTCTGCTGTGAAAGTTGTGGTCCAGGATTCAGAAAATCGCATCAGGAGGGAAAGGCTGCCTGTTGCTTTGATTGTACCCCTTGCTCACAGGATGACATTGCTAATGAGACAGGTAAATTCGTGGCTGAGGGAGAAATTTATACTTTCTCTTAGATTCCCCAATGCATACAAGTCATGCAAAATGTACTATATTAGGATTATAGAATCAAATTCCTAGTTCCTTCACTTAGTGATTTAATTGCAACAATGGATGATGTAGCTTCTTGAAAAAAGAAACAAATCAGGATCTCTGAATTACAAACAGGATTAATTTTTTCGACTCTTTTGTATGCTTTTTTTATCCAACTTCTCAATAACTAAGTTTAACTGCCATCACATGAAGCCTTGTTAAGTATAAGCTTTCCACGTTCTTCAAATTTACCTTGAAAACACAAAACGTTCATATCTTTGTTTCCTTGTGCCCAGAACTGCTCTTGAAGTAGAGCAAGTGATGTTGGTTGGTTTTGGTGTTAAGATGCAGGAACAACTATAGTGTATAGTATGAATTTATACCTTCAATGAGTAATTTGATTTTTGGTTCACCACTGCTTTACCAGTGTGTGGGACAGAAAAATATAAAACTTCAGCATTAGGGTCACAGTGCTCTTATGTATATTGTAAGGAGTCATAGAGGGAAATGCAAGTTTTACTATCCACAATATTGAATGAGGTATTTGAGTTATGCACACAAGTTGAAAATTATTATGCCAGAATAAATAATTATGAAGATATTACAAGTGGAAAAAATAATAGGTATGATAGTCACTGCAAGTAATTAAGTTTCAATCAGGCTGAAAGAAGGAGAATGTAGGAACTAGTAATGGATTATGATAAAGACATAAAATAATTCTGAAGATGTCAGGTAATACTTGGTAATATTTACTTTATGCTAGTAAGTATTGACATGTCAGGATTATCTCTGTATAGGGGTTTCCTAGTTTCCTTTAATGTACTGAGAAGGGACTAACAGTTACTTGACTTCCTTACCATACATGGAGCAGTGTGTGACGTGCCCAGATCATCAGTATGCCAATACACCAAGAAACCAGTGCCTCCTGAGAGCTGCAAGCTTCCTGGCTTATGGGGAGCTCTTGGGGATGGCCTTGGCCTGCATGGCTCTTTGCTTATCTACATTCACAGCAGTTGTTCTTGGGGTCTTTGTGAAACATCACAACACGCCCATTGTCAAGGCAAATAACCAGGCTCTATGCTACATCCTGCTCATTTCCCTCATCTCCTGTTTACTCTATTCCTTGCTCTTTATTGGCGGTCCCAACACAGTCACCTGCATTCTACAGCAAACCACATTTGGAGTTATGTTCACTGTAGCTGTTTCTGCTGTCTTGGCCAAAACTGTCACTATAGTTCTGGACTTCAAGGTCACTTCTCCAGGGAGAAGGATGAGGTGGCTCGTGATGTCAAGGGCTCCGAACTTCATCATTCCCATCTGCACTCTGATCAAGATGATTCTCTGTGTAATCTGACTGGGAGCCTCTCCTCCCTTAATTGATACAGACGCACACTCTGAACATGGCCACATCATCCTCCTGTGTAACAAGGGCTCCCTCACTGCCTTCTACTGTGTCTTGGGATACCTGGGCTCCCTGGCCCTGGCCAGCTTCACTGTGGCTTTCCTGGCCAGGAACTTACCTGACACCTTCAATGAAGCCAAGTTGCTGACCTTCAGCATGCTGGTGTTCTGCAGTGTGTGGCTCACCTTCCTGCCTGTCTACCACAGTGCCAAGGTCAAGGTCATGGTGGCTGTGGAGGTCTTCTCCATCTTGGCCTCCAGTTCAGGGCTCCTGTGCTGCATCTTTGTCCTCAAGTGCTACATCATCTTAATAAGGCCAGATAGAAATGTTCTGCATGGCTTCCGGGACAAAACACATACTCTGAGAAACACTGATTTCTTAGAGGAGAGACATTAAAAGTCTCCTTAAATACAAAGTTTGGTAGGAAATAGGTTATAATGAAGTATTAAGCAGGGATTTGCAAATACATTGCACTGAGTAGTCTCACACGTTTTATTTATCATTAAGTTCTTTTTTTTTTTTGGCCAGTCCTCTGGGCCTGAGCACTGTCCCTGGCTTCTTTTTGCTCAAGGTTAGCACTCTGCCACTTGAGCCACAGCGCCACTTCTGGCCATTTTCTGTATATGTGGTGCTGGGGAATCGAACCCAGGGCCTCATGTATATGAGGCAGGCACTCTTGCCACTAGGCCATATCCCCAGCCCTATCATTAAGTTCTAATAAAGATTTTACCATGAACATTTCATTCAGAAGTACTGATTACTTGAATTGAAATGATGACTTTATATCCATTTCAACTAATAAACTTTGTTTATGGGTTATACTAGGCCACACAGGAAGAGGAATGAACAATATTCCTGAAGATAAAATGGGCAAAATCATACTTACTAAAGAAAACAGCAAAATGAACAGAGGCTATCACCCGCTTCTGCCTGGCAGGAATTCTCTAGATAGATGGAATTCATATAGAGAATAAAAACCTATGATAAGAACTGTGATTCCAAAAAAATGTAATGTTTGGAATCATTGGAGGAGTTGTTAATACATTTTACTATATAAAAATATAATTGGCTTCCTAAGGGAGCAGAGAATACATAGAGATTACCAAATTACAATAAGTACAGAAAGCATAAGATACACACACACACACACACACACACACACACACACACACATATTCTGTAAGGACTAAACAAATAGAAAACATACAAATATACACACTAGTCACAGTAGATCAATGATCACATTCAATTTGAATTATCTGCATATAATACTTAAAACAGAGGCAATAACCTAGAAGACAAGGACCAACTTTTGTTCTTATACAAGAAAAAAAAACAAACTTCTTAAATGTAAAGTCCATGATTGCCTTAATAGGTGTTCCAACCAACGTGTTTTCTACTTCTCAAAATATGCTAGACCCAAATTCCTCTTAAAGGCACAGCCATCCTCAACATCTGCCTCTTTTTGTTTTTCAAATGAGCAGGAGATGCTGTAAACACATAGCATATATAGGCATGAGGCAAATGCTGACATAAAATATATATGTGGGGCCCCTTCCACAAAAGGGGTGAGGGGTAGGTAAAGGGGCCATCCACTTGGCTTAGTCCAGAGAAGTTGGGATCCGTAGCCTGTTTCTGCACCATTCAAGATAATGTGGGCATCATTCCTCTTTTGGCGGTGAGGTAGAAGCAGGTTAAAGCTTTGGCATCTATGGTATTTCACAGTAGCTGGTAACTTAAACACATGTGGTTAGTAAAACATTCCTTTTTCATACATTGAGGTGAAGGCACTAAACCTTTACGCTTACTTTATAAAACATTATTATCATGAATCATTGTGGTTGAGTGTTAAACCCTCAGCTCCTATTTCCCTCCAACGGGACTCCCTAACAGCAGGGTGAAAGGCAAGGGAGAAACAGTGCAATTCCCTATTTTAGTTTCTGTGCAAAGCTGTGGGCAATATCGCCATGGCAAAAGAAATTGCACCACGAGAGACACTCAAGAAGAGTCTGATTTTTGTAGGCTGATGGCCTTCTGGTTTAAGCAGGGTAAAAGGATTTTCTTAATCACAAAATCCACATGGCTATCTCTGTGGCCACCAACATAACTATGATGTTTTAACCTGGAGTAACTGTTATGATAGGACTATCCAAATCCTCACAAGACTCCTAGATGGTTTGAGCAGTTTCCAATGCAAGAGAGAGAGAGAGAGAGAGAGAGAGAGAGAGAGAGAGAGAGAGAGAGAGAGAGCAAGGAATTGTTAGTAGTGAAACCAGGCAGCTTGGGAACAGACAGCTAGCACACGCGTTGGACCTGCATCCTTGGAAGTAAAATGTTTAATTTTGGGTTAGGAAAATTTAGGTTAATAGTCACTTTTGTATGAAACAATTCTGATTTCTTGATCTTGAGAGTTTATGAGAACACAGGAAAGAAAAATGGGAAGGTAAAATCTTAATTTATGCCAAAGAATTGTCAGGACTAGATGTCCTGTACACTTGACTTTTAACACACTGAATATAAAGAATAACACACTGGTTTTATATCATTGTACTTATACCACATGCTGTATATTTGAACCTTTTTGGAGTTTTTCTTAGACATACTCGCTTGCACCCAAACATGACTGGTTTGGGTTGAAAACCTATTTTTGTTTTGCTTTTAAGTTTTACCAGACAGACACACAGACACACAGACACACATATGAACCCTGAGCGCTCTTAAAATTGCTTTTCTGATTGGCCATTTAAGTTTTCTGGAATTCCAGTGGCAAATGGTATTATTTTGCCCATAATAAAACCACATGGTTGATAAAAACAACAAAAAAATTTTTTTTTCAGAAAACCAAAATTTTCACAGGTTATCTGAGAAGCCACATTTTGAGAAACCAGTTTAGCTCCCATGGGGAGCTTAAGGGAGACAGGACATGAACACAGCAAGCTCACAGAAAGACAATTTCATCTTCCAGCATCTGAATTGCAAGGCACCTTTGAAATGCAAGGCCATAGTTACAGAGTTCAGAGTGGGGGCAGGGTTACCGGGAGCTGGAGACTCCAAGTCCCTGCCCTGCCTCTAGGAATTTGACACGCTCATCACCTGGGGGATGGGTGGGACTCCAACTTCAAGAGTTTTTGGAACCTTGAGGGAACCAAGATGGAGAAATCTGTTGCCCGTCACGTGGCCAATGTTAGAAAAACAGGATTTAGCCAACAACAAGCAGAACTTAACCGAATCTCCAAGCTTAACAAACATCAACAACAAGAGCAGAAAACCTTTCTTTGTGTCTTTTAAAGCAGTTTCTTCAAATTACATCAGACAAGCAAACTTTCCATCCATCCAGAAAAAACTCCTCCAAAATTTTTTTTTTGTATCTTTGCACTGGTAATTGTAGGAAATCCAACCAAATTACTTATTGCTGTATTAAAACTCTTTGTTTTCCTTTTTCTAAATATCTCCAATTACTCCGTTTTTTGACAGAAATTTGGGGACTTTAGGACCACCCCCGCTGCCTCCACCATGCCCTCAGGGCCTAGCACATGCCACCACTTGTGAACCCGAGCGGGGCGCCAGCCCGAGTGGCCGCAAATGCCTTGCGCGGTCGCCACCCGAGACCGCGCCGACCCCAGCACTCTCCACGCATGACCCGTGATTCTTTCGCAGATCGGGACCTGGAAATGCCAGGTGGGCTAGGGATCCTGGGTGGGATGGCGGCACCTGCTCCGAGCACCACAGCCACCTGCGCCGCTGCCATCCCCAGCGCTCCCCTGCCGCGTCTCTGTGGGACGCGCGCCCAGCTCCACCCTGCCCAGTGCGAAGCCGTGTTGTGGGACTCGCAAAGCTGCGCGAGCCTGTTTCCCCAAGGGTGGCAGAAAATCCGCTTCTCTCTCTATGCTTCTGCCTCATCTGGATGGGCACAACCCTCCTCTGAAAGCCCACTTACTCAGCGTAATCTGTGGGGTTACTGAACCCCCAAATTCCCGGCCGTGCTTTTCTCTGCTCACCCCACGTTTGGGCGCCAGATGTTGGGGTTCAAGACCCCCTCTCCCCGTTTCTCCCAGGGAGATGCCCAAATCCCAAACTATGAAAGAATCTCGGCTCTACCCCTCCTGCCTGCAGAAGGAGTAAAGCGTATCTTTATGTATTACGCTAAGATGAGGAAACTTGCTGAAACCTCCCCCCTCCCCCTCACATGTCAGGAGCCGACACAGGACAGAGGTTTTGGGGAGCCGGATTTGGATGTTCCGCCGGTCACCAAAGAATCTTTAATTAGGGAGAGATTTATAATGGTAATGGCGGGCAGGAAGAGGAGGGACTAATTGAATATTAACGATTGGCTGAATGGGGTGTCCCTCACATGATGTCATGGAACTCCCTCCATGGGCAGAGACCACAGCCCTCCCAAGAGCCAGGTCTCTGGGGGCTCCACTGCCATGATGGCACACACGTGTTTGCCCCCAGGGGTGGGGACTTCTCTTCTGGTTGAAGCCGGAAAGAGGCGGGACAGGCTAAAGCCAACTGTCCTCTTAAAGGCACAGCCATCCCCAACAATCCCATTCACAATCTCATTCAAAATTACAGAGTACATTCACAGCTCTGACAGAGCTCGGTTTTCTAAGGCCATTAAGTTGTCTACATCGAATTTGGATCTAGCATATTTTGACAAGTAGAAAACACGTTGGTTTTAGCACCTATTAAGGCTTGGGTTAGAGAAATAATCCATCTATTATCACATGTTCTCAGACAAGTACATCATGAAAATAACTCGATTTGTGTGTGTAGAAAGTCTGGCAAACGTTACCTGTATGAAGGGGAAAGTTCAGAATATAAACGTGCAACACAATTTCTGTATTAACCTTGACTTATTGACATGTAGTTGCTGGTTTCACCAGCACCATTGCCTCCTTAGGCAATAGGAAATGGATGCTTTTGTGGAGGCCTCTGTGCAGAGAATTCTTATGGAATCCACATCAGTCAACCAGTAATATTCTGTGCCTCTTATGGAAGTTAGATGTGTGAATTGACCATCTGGGTATGATTCCCTAGTAACTTTGGCTGGCAAAGCTATGATGTGGCCATTAGACTGTGTACCTGATATGACATCCTTTGGTACAATCCAGTTGCACCATCCCAAGTAGCTTTCAAACAAATGGCTTCTTGACACAGATGTTTGACCAAGTACATCACAGATAACTTCATCCCTGGGGCCTCACTACCTGTGCTCTTGGAGGAAATCATGGCACCTGCAATGAAGAAGGACAATCTACAAACATGTTGTCCAACTCATATTTTTCTCCTGCATGCAAGGCCGCAGCTGCAGAGCCCCAGGAAAGGGTTTTACACATTCTTCCTGGGGATTCACAATAGTCTTCCAGGAAAGGGAGCTACAGTGTACAACTCAGTAAATAAGAAGACCCATGTGTGCCTATGCAAATATATATGACGATTCACACATGACACAATGGGCCTCATTTCCAGAGATATTTTCACTTTGGCAGATGCTTCAGGGATGTGCCCTTTGATTTTCATACTCACTTCCCTCCAGTTTTCCCTCCCTGTCATATCCTTGACCGGCACTAGCTGCTTTTCTACCATGAAGCACCGGGTGCACATGGATGGAGATGCAATGATCACTGGGATTTTCCCCCTCTACACTTTGGGAGCAGATGCCAATGATGACGAAGCTCTGGGCAATGAACACCACAAGCTCTAAGTAAATCCTCACACTTTTTCCCTTAACTGTTTCTCCTCCTCAGGATGGGCCATGGCTGCAGAAACTCCAGGAGCTCACATGAATGTGCCATGTCTTCTCTACCCTGACCTCCCTCCCATCCCTCGGCACCAGAAACAGCTTTCTCTCATTATTTGATATCGCATCTACTGTGGAGTCATTTTCTGCTTGGGGTTTCCTTGCTTTCCAGGGGCTGTGACATTTTCATTTGATTCCAGCATCCCTGTATCTCTGCCATCCAGCAGTCATTGGAGAAGGTGAAGTTGTGTGTGTACAATTAAGCAGAGTCAGTGGTACAGGTTTGTACTAAAATGTTGCAAACAACTTTCCTGCCCCACAGACCAGTCATGTGAGATTTCTTGGCTAACACTTATATAGTGAGGGTTTTTATTAAAAAAAAAATTCTGATTGTAGCCTGGTGGCTCATGATTGTAATCCTAACTACTCAGCAGGCTGCTCTGAGGATGGAGGTTTGAGGCATAACATTCTGTAAGCCCGTTGTCTCCAAGGAACCACCAAGCCCAGGAAGGAGAGCTGTAGGTCAGGTAGAAGAGTGAGAGTCTTGAGGAAATAAGCTCAAGGATGGTTTCTGGGCACTAGCACGTGCGCACACGCACACATATACACACACATGCACTGGCATTACAGGGATGAGCCACTAATACTTAGCTTGCTTTGCACTCTTTTTTTTTTTTTTTTTTTTGCCAGTCCTGGGCCTTGGACTCAGGGCCTGAGCACTGTCCCTGGCTTCTTCCCGCTCAAGGCTAGCACTCTGCCGCTTGAGCCACAGCACCGCTTCTGGCGGTTTTCTGTATATGTGGTGCTGGGGAATCGAACCTAGGGCCTCGTGTATCCGAGGCAGGCACTCTTGCCACTAGGCCATATCCCCAGCCCTTGCTTTGCACTCTTGATTGGCCATTTCTCTCAAGGCTGTTGCTCTACCACTTTAACCACACCTCCATTTCCAGCTTCCTGTAGGTTAACTGCAGATTAGAAGCTTAATGGGCTTTTCCATCACAGCTGGCTTAACTCAGGAACATCAGCTAGGATTACAGGCACAGGTATTTTTAATTACTGGAGGTGCCTCCAGTTTTGTAATTTTTATATACCATCACCAAAATGGTAATTCTTTGGGATTTTTTGAAATTTTTATTGTTTTGAGTTAGGACAAATTATATTTTGAAGGGGTTCCATTGTGAGATTTACATGCAAGCGCATAGTACTGATGGAACAAATTACCTCTGTCTTCTTGTATTTACTGCTAAAGAAATTAATCAATAATTTTCAGAAGATAGCTCTGTTATCCAGAACATTCATATGACTACTGGCAGATGGGTTTTATACTAGGTAGATCCAAGTACAGATGTGCATGAATGTAGGGAATGGCTATGCCTTTAAGAGAGGACGGCCCAGTTTGCCCGTCCTCCCTCTTTCCGGCTTCAACTGGAAAAGAAGCCAGGCCAGCCCCCGCCCCTCAGCAGCAAGCATGTGTGCCACCATGGGGGCCAGAGACCCCAGAGACCTGGTCCTTCGGGTCCTTGGGGGGCTGTGGTCTCCACCCATAGAGGAATTTTCTTGACATCACTGTGATGGACGGTTCATTAGCCAATCGTTAATACCCAGTTAGTCCCTCCTCTTCCTGCCCACCATTACTGTTATATAAACCCCTCCCTTGAATAAAATCCTTTGAGGCTGGTAGTCCATTGGACCAGCTCCCCAAGATCTTCATGTCTGGTGTCTGCTCTTAAACATGAGAGGAATTGGAACCGGGGGTTTCAGCAGCCTACCTCAGCTCAGCTTAGCCCAATAGGGACACGCTCCGCCTCTCCTGCTGGCAGGAGAAGCAGAGCCGACTGCCCCTCACAATTTGGGGCTTGGCAGCTCCCCAGGGAAAAAGGGGGGACCTGGAATTTAGGCCCCACAAATTGACGCCCAGTCATGGGGCGAAAGAATGCATGGCCGGTGAATTCAGGGTTTAATAACCCCACAGGCTATGCTGAGTAAGTCGTGTCTCAGGGGTAGGACATGCCCATCCAGATGGGGCAAACACATAGTCAGTGGAGTGAACTGACTGTTAAGATACTAAGGCCCATGCTCCATACCAGATTGGACTTTAAGCACACTCGAGCCAGGAGAGCCTGGAAAATGTTGAAATTTACCGTGCCCTCGGGGGGATTGCTGGACTTTTCAACCTGGCTGCTAGAGAGAGAAGAGGGATTTCCCGCTGCCCGGGGGGATGGGCTCGCACATGGATCTGGGCCAGCCCCCCGGAGCCGGGCCGCGCCATTTCTGGGCTAATCTGCCCCCACTCCCTTCCCGCTTCTGAAGCCTGGCAAGACGGCGGCAGCGCTCTTGGCCGCCAGCATGGAGCCAGGGCTATGGGGGTGGGGGCGGAGGCAGTGAGTGAGAACCTGACCTGAAAAGCGGCGGTAGTAGGGGCGGGAGGCCTGCGGTACCATGTGGTGCGGCTGCCACGGGAGCCCCCGGTGGCCATGGCCGATAGGATTGGGGTGGCCTCCTCCCACCCTCACCCAAGGTGATGGGTGTGCCAAATTCCTGGAGGCTGGAAGCCCCACGGACAATCTGTGAGAAAGGCATCCCGGTGTCCCACTGTGAGTCTGCAGCATGCGTCTGTGAGTGTGAGTCTGTGAATGTTTCTGTTGACTGAGGAGAGGTTTCCTTTTGTGTTTATCAACCACGTGGTTTTATTATGGGCAAAATAATACCATTTGCCACTGGAATTCCAGAAAACTTAAATGGCCAATCAAAAAAAAAATACAGATATAGCGGGAGACCCCACGGACACAAGGCAGGGTGCGGACCAAGACACACACTGGCAGCGACGAGAAGTTCGGGTCCACACCAGGTTTGGACAAGGGAACCAAGCACGGCAGAAAGAGGGAACGGGGGAAGCCACCACGACACTTCGCCAACCCCTGAAGGGCCAACGGCTGCGCGGGACACACACACAAAGCAGCAAAAGTGAGTCCCCCATAATCCCTTCCCCCAACGGGAAACCCAAGCCCGAAAAGAAGCTAGATCTCCCTCCCTCCCCCTCCCCACTCCCGTGGGAACAAAGAACCCCCAAATCAGGCGGGAAGCTCCCATCAGGCGCTGGGAAGCCAGTTTAGCAGGGGAAGGGCGGAACAGCCCCAAGCCCCCAAAGGTTCCTGAACTGGCAGAACCGGCCCCGGCCCCTTCCCAACAGGGGCCGGGGGACGGCCGGCAGGGCAAGCCCCACCCGAGGCGCCTGGACCTTGCGGACTCTTACAACTAAAATCACAGGCGCTGGTGGGCAATACCAGCCCAGCAGGGTCACCTGAGCCTGATCACGTCCCCCCTACTCGCAGCGGAGGCGAGGTCTGAGGGTGCCAAGCCACACCCAGACAGTCGATCCCACTGGGCCCCACACATACTGCCTCCCCCAACGGGCTCGCAGGAGGGCGCAAGCATAACCCTACAACCCAGGGCTCGCTCTGGGAGGCAGACCCCGCTAAAGTGCCTGTTGTAGGGGACTCACAGTGCACAGGAGGGCGGGGCCCCCGGCGAAAGAGCCCGCTCTGGTAGGCGTGAACTGCACTGGTGGGTGGGGCCACAGCGACAGCACCTGCTGCCGTAGACACGCCTACACAGAAGGGAGGGAAGATTTACACAGACCTCCAGATGCGCAAATCACAAAGAAACATAACTCAGTTCATCAAAGGACAAGCCAACTCGCCAGCTCCAAAAAGCAGCACGACTGAAGAGGAGATGGAGAATAAAAAAGCAAATGAGGCCATGTTAACAGGAATGATCGAAAGCGTCAGAAATGAAATCAGAAAACAATTCCAGGAGTTTAGAGCGGAAATCTGGAAGGACACCCAGGAAGCCAAGAAAGAAATGGAAGCCAAAATGGATACAATGCAAGCCTCGTTTAAAGAAATGGAAGCAAAAATGGATACAATGCAAGCCGCCTTTAAAGAAAATCTCCACATCCTGCGAATTGAAATGCATGAAAAAATAGATTTAAAATACAACTCTTTAAAGGAAGAAATTTCCACGATCAGAGCTGATATGACAACCATGAATAGCTCTCTGACATCCATAAACTCCGCAATTGAAACCATAACACAAAGAGTGGACCATATAGAATCCAGAATCTCTCGCCTGGACGATGAAGCAGCTGACAACAACCAGAAAATGACCACACTCCAAGAAAAGGTGAAGCTTCAGGGAAGATTAATCCAGGAACTAATGGACAAAGACAAGAGATATAATCTGCGCATAATTGGAATAGAAGAAGGAGCCGAATATCAGAGCAGAGGGCTTAATCATATTCTCAATAAAGTTATTGCAGAAAACTTCCCCAATCTCACAGGGAACCCCATCCAGGTAACCGAAGCCTATAGGACACCTGGCAGGCCAGACCCCAGGAAAACCACCCCAAGGCACATAATATTCAAGACTACAGACCTCAAGATTAAAGAGCAAATTCTGAATTCAGCCAAACTGAAGAAGGAAACTTTTTTCAATGGGAAGAGGATTCGAATAACATCCGACTTATCCACACAAACTTACCAAGCTCGAAGTGAGTGGAAGAACACCATCCAAGTACTTCAGAATAACAATTTACAACCTCGGATCAAATATCCAGCGAAATTGGAGTTCACATTCGAAGGGAGAACCAGATCTTTCCACACCAAAGAGGAGCTAAAGGAGTATGTGAATAAAAAACCAGCCCTACAGCGAATATTAAGAGGGGAAACCCACCCAACAGAGATCGTAAAAGACACACAGACAGAATCAGAAATAAACTTCAATAGCCAAAGTCCAGCAGAAAGACCAGCTCACAAAAGATAAGAAGAAAAAAAAAAAAAAAAACAGGAAAAAACAGCCCAACAAGAAAATGGAAGGAGAAAAAACACCCTTATCCTTGATCTCTTTAAATATAAATGGGTTAAACTCCCCGATTAAGAGGAGTAGACTGGCAGAATGGATCCGCAAACAAAAAGTTGACATCTGCTGTCTACAAGAGACCCACCTTACAGCAAGGGACAAAAACAGGCTTCGAATGAAAGGATGGAGCAAGATCTACCAAGCAAATGCACCCACCAAAACGGCAGGTGTAGCCATTCTGATCTCAGACAAGCTGGACTTCTCTTTAAAGTCCACTCAAAAAGACAAAGAAGGACACTACATATTAATACAAGGAAAAATCCAGAATCAAGACATCACGGTGATAAATGTATACTCACCGAACAAAAGAGGCCCGATATATGTCAAGCAAATTCTCACAGAATTACAGAGCAAGATAGATGCAAACACAATCATAGTGGGTGACTTTAATACTCCTCTCTCTCCAAGAGACAGATCCGACAGACCCAGAGGATTAGTAAGGGAGCTGAGGACCTAAATAACACCATTTCCCAAATGGATCTAACAGACCTATATAGAACCTTCCACCCTACAGAGACCCAATACACCTTCTTTTCAGCAGCCCATGGATCATATTCCAAAATAGACCACGTCATAGCCCACACAAAGAACCTCAGCAAATACAAAAGTATTGACATCATCCCATGTATTATATCTGATCACAGTGGATTAAAGGTAACCCTCAACAACAAAGGATACCACAGAGCCTATACACACTCTTGGAGGCTAAACCCCACGCTGCTATCCAACACTTGGGCCACAGATCAAATTAAAGATGAAATCAAGGAATTCATAAGCCACAATGACAAAGAAAACACATCACAAAGAAACTTATGGGACACAGCTAAGGCAGTACTGAGGGGCAAGATCATTGCACTCATTACCCACATTAAAAGAATGGAAGCAGAGCAGGTGAATACCCTCACGATGAAACTAAAACAACTGGAGAAACAAGAAATGACAGAATCTAAAACAACTAGGAGGGGAGAGATCACAAAGATTAAAGAAGAGATAAATCTGATTGAAAATAGAAAGACCATTCAACAAATAAATAAGACTAAAAGCTGGTTCTTTGAGAAAATAAACAAAATTGACAGACCCCTTGCAAGACTCACAAAAAAAAAGAAGAGAAGAGACTCATATTCGTAAAATCAGGGACTCCACAGGAAAAATTACAACAAGTACACACAATATTCAAACAATCATAAGGAGCTATTTCCAAATCCTCTACTCAGCAAAAAACAATAATTTTACAGAAATGGATCAATTCTTAGAGAAGTACAAACTGCCCAAACTGAACCAAGAAGAAATAAATCAACTAAATAAACCAATAACTTACGGTGAGATACAGGAGGTAATCAAGAACCTCCCTACTAAGAAAAGCCCAGGCCCAGATGGATTTACCAACGAATTCTACAAAACCTTTAGTAAGGAGCTAATTCCAATACTCCTCAAACTCTTCCGCGAAATAGAAATGGAGGGAGAAATCCCAAACTCATTCTACGAAGCTAATATTATACTCATCCCCAAACCAGGCAAAGATCCAACAAAAAAAGAGAACTACAGACCAATATCACTAATGAACACAGATGCAAAGCTCCTCAATAAAATATTAGCTAACAGGATCCAGAAACTGATCAAGAATATCATACGTCATGACCAAGTAGGCTTCATCCCTCAGTCACAAGGATGGTTCAACATCCGTAAATCAATCAACGTAATTCACCACATAAACAGAACTAAAATGAAGAATCACATTGTTATCTCAGTCAATGCCCACAAAGCCTTTGACAAAATACAACATCCATACCTATTAAAAGCTTTGGAGAGAACAGGAATAGATGGAACATTCCTCAAAACAATAAAAGCCATATACAACAGACCAACTGCTAATATCATATTAAATGGAGAGAAACTTAAATCATTCCCCCTAAGCTCAGGAACAAGACAAGGATGCCCTCTCTCCCCAATTCTGTTCAACATAGTGCTGGAATCCCTAGCCATAGCAATAAGGCAAGAGGAGGACATCAAAGGGATCCACATCGGCAAGGAAGAAATCAAGTTATCCCTATTCGCAGACGACATGATCTTATATCTGAAGGACCCAAAAAACTCAGTACCCAAACTCCTACACCTAATAAACCAATTTGGCAAAGTAGCAGGATACAAAATCAATCCACAAAAGTCAGCAGCTTTTCTGTACACCAGCAATAGACAAACAGAAAAGGAAATTATGGAAACAATTCCATTTACAGTAGCCAAAAAAAGAATAAAGTACCTAGGGATCAACTTAACCAAGGACGTGAGGGACCTATTCAATGAAAACTACAAAAATCTAATAAGATAAATCAAAGAAGACACAAGGAGATGGAAAGACCTCCCATGCTCATGGGTAGGCAGAATCAATATAGTGAAAATGGCCATATTGCCCAAATTGTTATACAAATTCAATGCAATACCTATCAAAATCCCAGCCACATTCTTCACTGAAATAGAGAAACCAATCCATAAATTCATATGGAACAGCAAAAAACCTAGACTGGCCAAAGCAATTCTAGGGAAAAAAAATAGTGCAGGAGGTATCACCATACCAGACTTCAAGCTCTACTACAAGGCCATCATAACAAAAACAGCATGGTATTGGTATAAAAACAGATCGGAAGACCAGTGGATTAGAATTGAAGACCCAGAAATAAAACCGCACTCTTACAGCCAACTGATATTCGACAAAGGAGCTAAAGACATACAATGGAACAAACATAGCCTCTTCAACTACTGGTGCTGGGAGAACTGGGCAGCCATATGCAGAAAACTCAAAGTAGACCCAAGCCTATCACCATGCACCAAGATCAACTCAAAATGGATCAAGGACCTCAATATCAGACCTGAATCCTTGAAACTACTGAAGGACAGAGTAGGAAAGACACTAGAACTTATAGGCACAGGAAGGAACTTCCTGAATAGAGTCCCAGGGGCACAACAAATAGGGGAAAGACCCAACAAATTAAAAAGTACTACAAATTAAAACGTTTCTGCACAGCTAAGGTCATAGCCACCAAAATAGAAAGACAGCCAACGATATGGGAAAGGATATTTACCAGCACAGCAACAGACAAAGGCCTGATATCTGTCATCTACAGAGAACTCAAAAAACTAAGCCCCTCCAAGCCCAATAAACCTATTAGGAAATGGGCAAAAGAGCTAAAGAGAGACTTCACAAGAGAAGATATAAAAATGGCAAAGAAACACATGAGGAAATGCTCAACATCCCTGCTAGTAAAGGAAATGCAAATAAAAACAACCCCGAGATACCACCTCATCCCAGTTAGAATGGCCTATACTCTGAACTCAGGAAACAACAAATGCTGGAGGGGCTGTGGGGAAAGAGGAACCCTTCTCCATTGTTGGTGGAAGTGCAAATTAGTACAACCACTTTGGAGAACAGTATGGAGGTTTCTCAAAAATCTCAATATAGACCTACCCTATGACCCAGCCATACCACTCCTAGGCATCTATCCTAAACAGCAAAACCCAAAATATCAAAAGGACATTTGTACTTCCATGTTTATCGCGGCACAATTCACAATAGCCAAAATTTGGAAACAACCCAGATGCCCCTCCACAGACGAATGGATCCAAAAAATATGGTACTTATACACAATGGAATACTACATAGCGATTAGGAATGGTGAAATACTGTTATTCGCAGGGAAATGGTCAGAACTCGAACAAATAATGTTGAGTGAGACAAGCCTAGAACACAGAAAACAAAGGGGCATGATCTCCCTGATATATGACTGTTAACAAAGGGAGATGGAGAGACAGTAGAGACCAAGTCTGTGAACACTGTATATGTGCTTGATACATTGTATATTGCATATGGGTCTACCTGACCTAGACAAGGGATGGAAAAACAGGTTGTAAGATATCACAAGAAATGTACACACTGCCCAACTATGTAACTGCACCCTCTTTGCACAACACCTTGTAAAAAAATTTATGTTCAATTAATAATAATAAAAAAAAAGTTAAAGCCGAGAAGTCCTAGAAGAATAGTTCATAAGCATGCCTCTCCAATGCCCATGTCTGTCTACTGGGCAGGAATTTGCCAGTCATCTGTGATAGTGGTTAGTAAGGGTAAGTTTGTCAAATGAGAGGATAGATTATAATCTCACCCGCCGCATTTACTCAAAGCCCTGACTGGCAGTGAGAATTTTAAGCTCATACATCTGTTTAGTAAAGAAAGCTTGTAGACCTGAGATTGTGTCCTTATTGAGATCTGTTAAAGGCCTGCAAAGGTATATTGTTAAAAATTGCAAGACCTGTCAGCTTGCCAATGCCCCCAATCAACAGATTACTAAAGGAGCTCGCCTCTGTGGGAATAGGCCAGGCGTGTATCGGGAAGTAGATTTCACAGAAATTACAAATATTTGCTAGTTTTTGTAGACACCTTTTCAGGATGGGGTGAAGCCTATCCAACAAAGCATGAAAAGAAAGTTAGACTGAATATTGTTATAATTTTCTTTTTGCCTTCTTTCCTTACTACTCTGGCTAGTGTTAATGTTATTTTGGCAGCTCACTCCAAAGTGAGGTGAATCCTGCAGTCCCTTGGTAAAGTAGACTAAGGTTATAGGTTCCTGGCTAGGTAAGGTCAACGCCCCTGAGTCAGCCTGAAGAAATTACAGAAGATGGATGATCTTCACCCATCAGCCCCCCTTTAAAACCGAGGGACCAGAGTTTTCAGATACTACTTTTGGCCCTACTGGCCCATGCCTAAGCCCTGTGTAATCACAGCTCGAGGCTTCCTCCTAACCTCCGCTGTGTCGATGGGTAGGACGAGGCCCGAGTTGGCAGCTCGTTAAATAAAGCCTTGCCTTGCTTTTGCAAAAAAAAAAAAAAATACAAAACAATTTTAAGAGCGCTCAAAGTTTATATGAATTGTCTATGTGTCTGTATGTCTGTATGTCTGTTGGTAAAACTTAAAAGTAGAACAAAAATAGGTTTTCAACCCAAACTGGTCATGTTCGGGTGCAAGCAAATGTGTCTAAGAAAAACTCCAAAAATTTCAAATATGCAGCATGTGGTATAAGTACAATGATGTAAAACCAGTGTGCTATTCTTTATGTCCAGTGTGTTAAAAGACAAGTGTACATCTAATCCTGACAATTCTTTGGTATAAATTAAGATTTTACTTTCCCATTTTTCTACTCTATGCTCTCATAAGCTCTTAAGATCAAGGAATCGGAATCATTTCATACAAATGTGACTATTAGCCTAAATTTTCCTGACCCAAAATTAACATTTTGCTTCCTAGGATATAGGTCCAACATGTGTAGCTACATGGACTGTGGCAGGAAGCCACCACAGTCTGTTCCCAAACTGCCTGGTTTCACTACTAATGATTCCTTAGTCTCTCTCTCTTGCATTGGAAACTGCTCAAGCAATCTAGGAGTCTTGTGAGGATTTTTACCTTGTCCCAAGATTAGAGTTGGGTTCATAATAGTCCTATCATAACAGTTACTTCAGGTTAAAAACATCATAGTTATGTTGGTGGCCACAGAGCTAGCCATGTGGATTTTGTGATTAAGAAAATCCTTTTACCCTGCTTAAACCAGAAGGCCATCAGCCTCTATAACCAGAGAATGCTCAAAACAACCAACCAGAACATGCTGGAAATTTTAAATATCTTAACCAGTCTGTGCAGAATTTGCAGGCAAGCCAGCAGGAGATGTGACAGTATATCCAGAGAGGCCACTGCAGCCTTGCCCAGATCTCTCCTGCCTGACTCCACCACCCATGGCATGAGGCCTGCTAATTTGGGATAAAAGACACAGCCACTGCTAAAGCTGAGAATTCCACACTGCTTTAACCCTTTACTCTCGATTGTCATTTATTTGTGTTCATTGGAACTTTGGCATCACAAAATTTGTTTGTGTTTAGTGGCATCTTACATTATATAATAATGAAAATTTGAGAAAGTATATGAGACACACAAAAAATCACAAAAATCCACACAAACAACAGTGCCCAGGATTCACACAGGACAAAGAATAAATGGCACTACTTCCCAGTGCATGGGCTGAATTGAAAGAACTTTGACCCATGTAAATATCCAGAAAAATCTTCTCATTTGGAGAAAAAAAAACCTAGCTATTAAATGAACACAGTTCTTCTGCATCCTCACTAAATTAGCAGGAATATTTCTGTATCACTTCATTCAACCAATTTACAAGAATAAAACATCCCATACTTAAGAGAGGTTGCAATTTGTAATGTCGAATAGAAAATTATTAAGCATAACAGACTGGAGAAAAATGCACCTTATGATGAAAATAAACATAAATTACTTAACCTCGAGATATAAATGAATGGGAAGATAGAAGATGCATTAAAGATATGTGATTTAATATTGATTTTGCAAGGCAAATATATATGTATATTTTATTTTATTTTATTTTTTTGCCTTCAAAGATATTTTCTTTGGTCAAACTCTGATATTCAAAAGATCTGTCAGGTAGCAAAAATAACAAGAGGTTCCATGTCATAAGTAAACAGTTACGTTAAAATAAAGACTGAATTTAGTTTACTAAAATCATTGAATTGTAGCATTACTAACTTAAGTTGCACTTAGTATTAATCAGCAAAGTTTAAAAATATTTTTATTATCTGTAAGTAGTTGTACAAAGAAGTTACCACTCACTAAATGCACTAAATGAATTTAGTGCATTTTGATCAATGTCACCTGTCATAATGAGTGCATCATATGTCACTTCTTAGAATGAGTGTACTGAATATGTGCCATGTATCCAAGAAGCTTATGGATCCTGTTCTGTGTCTGCAACAGTACTTCCACCTCTCCACTCATATTTTGCTAATGTTTCTCCTATTGCTCATTCAAGTGATTTAATTTTCATTATTGATTTCCTTGACAACTAATGCCATGTTGATATATTTGTTTTTCCTGAGACCTAGTGATTTATCTCAAGCCTAACAACAACAGTTTCTTTTTTTTTGTTTTGTTTTGTTTTCAGCTTTTGTATTCTTGGATCTGCCTAAGCAATCTTTCCTTAATAAGTATTGTGAATGCTTTTATGCTTGCAAAATATTTGGGTTAATTGCTCCACTTGCTGAAAACATAATTTCCTGTCCTTCCCCAGGAATTTTGTTAGTTGCATGACTTTTTTCCCTGCTGAATTCTCCTGGTGCTTTGAAGAAGGATTAATTAATTAATTCTGTCGCATGGGTTCCAAACCATTTATTTTTCTTTTTGTTGATCTATTTTTTTTCTTTTTGATGGTGTTGATGTTTTAACTCAGAATTTAATCTTTCTCTACCACTTGAGCCACGCCTGAACTTAGTATTTTGTTTTCTTAAAATTGGCTTTTATTTTATTTTATCATTTCCATAGTCTTTTGAATTGCTATAGATTTATACAGTAAGTTTCTAAATCAGATGGGAGTAGTATATGTTCTCCAACATTTGTTCTTATTCTTTTCTTATTATTTTCTTTTTCCTTTCCCCTTTGATAGACTGATAGATATTACATAGATTACAGACAGATGCCTATGTTTGCCTATGTGTGCATTTTTAAATCTTTCTATATTTCTGTACTTCCACAATAATTTTATAACTAAGTAAATCTATTTTCTCAATCCATTGTCTAGTAAGTAAATCTATATACATATTTTTGTCAGTCATGGGGCTTGAACTCATGGCTTGGACATTGTTACTGAGCTCTTCAGCTCAAGGCTTGTAGTCTAACACTTGCACCACTGCTTCTGATTTTCTGGTGGTTAATTGGATATAAGAGTCTCATGGACTTTTCTGCTCAAGCTGGCTTTGAACCTCGATCCTCAGATCTCAGCCGCCTTAGTAACTAGCATTACAGATGTGCGTCACCAATGCCTGGAAGTAAATCTATGTTAATTCTTATTTGTTTGTTTATTTATTTATTTTCTATGCTAGTACTGAGGTTTGAACTTTGTTCTTGGCATTTTTTTCTCAAGGTTAGTGCACTATCACTTGTGCTATACATCTGCTTCTGGGATTTGCTGCTTATTGGAGATGAGAGTCTCTCAGATTTGTCTGCCCAGGCTGGTTTCAAATAAGGACCCTCCTCATGTCTCAGCCTCCTGAGGATCTAGTGATACAGGGATGAGCCACCAGTGCCTGACTGGGTCTTATTTATTTTTATTTCCTTCAATCTACATATTAATTAGGGAAGAATCGACATCTCTTCAAGATTGTTATGTCAAGTCTTCAATCCATCCACATTACATAATTACTTAGAACTTCTTTTATTAATTTTTCTTTTTTTTTTTTTTGCCAAGGAGTCACTTGTGGGGCTTGAACTCAGGGTCTGGGCTTTGCCTCTGAGCGCATTGTGCTCAAGGCTAGTGCTCTTTTGTTTTGAGCCACAGTGCCACTTCCAGCTGTTTCTGAGTCGTTTATTGGAGATAAGAGTCTCATGGACTTTTCTATGCAGTCTTGCTTGGAACTGCAATCCTGATATCTCAGCCTCCAGAGTAGCTGGGAACACAGATGTGAGCCACGGGACCCCAGTGCATTCGAACATCTTCCACTATTCATGTGTTCCAGTGTTTTCTAACAAATATATTCCTACTATTTGGTCTACCAAAAACCAAAATACATACTTTATCTACGGAAATTTTGTCCACAGAAGAAATTATACAACAAAAATTATGCAGGCTTCAGAAGGATCAGAATCTGGTGCAAAACAAGACCTAAATGTCATTATTCTTCAGATGTTAAATGCCATTTACAGGCTCTGAAACCTGAGCAATTTACCAGAGATGAAATTTCATCATCAGATTCGCAATCTTAAGGTCACATTGCATAACCATACGCATTCAGAAATATGTGCCCAAGAATGAGACAAACCATCTACAATCATTGTGGGTAATTTGTGTGTGCGTGTGTGCATGTGTATGTCAGATGGGCAAATACACTCAAGCTTTCATCTACGTGACTCAGCATCTAAACATAGATCAGACATGATGTACAAGATGGTTGGATTTGATGTTTATGGAAAGCCATTCTGAGTCAATAAGCACAGTCCTTTATTTACAACTAACTAGAGGCTAAACAAAAGTGTGATGCTAACCAGGGGCCAGCGGCTCACACCTGTAATCCTAGCTATTCAGGAGCTGAAATTGGGGAATCAGTCTTTAAGACTCCTATTTCCAACCAACCAGCAAAACACTGGAAGGAGAGCTGAGGCTCAAGCAGTAGAGCACCATCCTTAAATAAAGACACTAAGGGACAGTGCCCAAGCCTTGAGTGCAAGATTTGGTACCAGCAAACTAAACTAAAATAAATTAAATAAATACATTTCAAAGCTAATTTTGCTTTATGATTGTAACAATCCATGATTGCATGCTGCTGTGGTGAAATGGCAATGTTGGTTAACTCTGTGTCTGTGGCACACAGCTTTGTAGAATGTTACTGAGACGTTGGATGAAAACCACTCATTCCCAGGTGGCTTTTCATACTGACATTGGTTAGCTGTTAAATAGAGAGGGGCAACTAGCCTGAATTGAGGGCTGCTTCTGTTTGTGTCCTTTTTTATTTTCCGTTGCCTCCCTTAATTTTTGTATCCATTTATTATTTATTCTCATTGTTCATTTCCCATGATCCGTTGTAAGTTTTTCTTTCATATATTACTAAGTATACACTGGTTCATTTTCATGTAATTCCAAAAGTGAAGCGAGTAGAAATCTCATACTGCAGTGATGTTCAAAATTAAAATACTCAGTAATATATTTTAAAGATCAGCTTCTTTCACCTTTGGAACAAGTACCTTAATGTACAGAATAAGAAAGATATTGGAAAATCCTGGAGCTGATGATGCAGTTGTTGAATGTGTGGTACTGAGATTTATTTATGGGTTTCAAATAGATAAAATACTGCCTGGTAAAATGAACAGCACTCTCCACAAAGTCGGATTGATACTATTTAAGGATTCTTAATTTCTATACTTATACACTAAAGTATGTATTCAGCACTCAAAGAAATGTTTGGTTGTTTTCAAGTCTAAATGGTGGAACATATTTTTAAAGTAAGAAACAAAAATTTTCTGTTATTTGGTTTGCACAGTTCTAATTTGTATAAAAATTAGAATGCTGGGCTGGGGATATAGCCTAGTGGCAAGAGTGCCTGCCTCGGATACACGAGGCCCTAGGTTCGATTCCCCAGCACCACATATACAGAAAACGGCCAGAAGCAGCGCTGTGGCTCAAGTGGCAGAGTGCTAGCCTTGAGTGGGAAGAAGCCAGGGACAGTGCTCAGGCCCTGAGTCGAAGGCCCAGGACTGGCCAAAAAAAAAAAAAAATTAGAATGCTGCTTCAATGTTAACTTTCCAAATATATGATAATTTAAATCATTGTCATGGGCATGCATATTTGCTAATTGCAAATGAGTATACAGTATCTTGTTTGTTAAGATATGATTTTTAATTAACCACATAACAAATATTAATTTCATTTGTGTATCTCCTTTGTGTATAAATGCCCTGACTTCACAGTTCCAAAAAGAAACATTCTTTTGTTATTGTAAAGTTTTTCTAAATGCCATTCTGGGAATATGAATTTTGTGACTCTGAAAGATTAATTTCCAGGAAGCCATGCAATGTAAGTTTGTCTTGACAAGTGAGAAATCACTTCATAAGTTTTGAATCTGTAATCAAATTCAACATCTTAAATTGCCTGACAAAAGTATCAAATACTTCCTGTCATTCCACATGAATGTTAATTATAAGTTAGAATATTCCAATTTATTATACATAATGACTAAACAAAAAAACTTACTTTCTGAAAGCTAAGCTAGATGATTATTTTAAAACATACAGATTGTTGACAAAAACATCCAAAAGATCATAAACAATACTGACTTTTCATCCATTAAAAATATTTATAGTTTCTGATTATTACATTTTCCTTTTAAAGTTTAAGCAGTTTTGGTAATTTGTAATTTAGATAAAATCTGCTGTCTCCTTTTGTGAAATCCCTGGTACACTTTGAGGTTTTCAAAAATGCTAGACATTGGTATATTGGGATAAAGAATTGGTTGTAAGATGAGGATGAAGTAGATCGAGTCATGTTTTCAGAGGTCAGGTGGCAGAGATTCATGCTGCAGATAAAGATGAGAGAGAAGACTTCCTGGAAAATCTCATGAGCTGTGTCACCTTGTCCTCAATTTGCTGAGGGAATCCACTGCTTGAGGTTACAATGGATAGCATAAAGACCTGAGATGCTTTGGTTGTATTGGCTGTTGTGTGATTTTCTTAATTCAAATCTCGTTGATTAAATATTCTATGTCAGGATTTTTGAGAGGGAGGAGCTTAAGAAGAGGGAGGGGAAATAGATGGAGAGGGGAAGGTTGGTGAATGCAGTCAGGCCGCAGGTAGAAATGGAGCCAGGTCCCTGGAGGGGAGGCGTGGCCTGGGAGAAAGGGGGGACCTATGGAAAGGGTGACACTGACAAGATGCATGACACGCAAACACTGCTAAGTTAAATTGAAACCCTTTTGTACAACTACTTAAAGATAATTTTAAAAAATTAAAATGAAGTCAAGGAAAATAGATAAATAGTAGATAAAGTATGGATGGGTAGATAAATACATAGAGAGGCAATGGATAGATAGAGGAATGACGGAATAGAGGAATGGTAAGAGGTTAATAGAAAGATAAATGATAGTAGATAGATGGTAGATGGATAATAGAAATATAGATGATAGAAATGCATTATTCTCGGAATCTTGTATTTGATTACTTAAATAAGAATTCGGGAAAGATTCCCAAGAGAAGGCTTGCACATTTGTGTGTTTCCTTATAACTGTTACTGATCCCAGTTTAATTATCTTTTGAAAGTAACTCCTGACTAAGACTCAGGCGGCGCAACCACCTCTGATAAATTAGTGCCACTTAAGGCCTCCTCATTTCTTCAGGCCATGACTCACCCATCAATTAATCCTTCAAAGCTGCTGCTCATGCTGGAAACCAACCAGGTGGAAATGTGGAGAATTACTCTTTCATTTTCTACTTAAAATTAAGAGGCCTAGGGGAGGGAGGGGGGCATGAGGGACAAGGCAACAAGCAGTACAAGAAATGTATCCAATGCCCAACGTATGATACTGTAACCTCTCTGTACATCAGTTTGATAATAAAAATTTGAGAAAAAAAATTAAGAGGCCTAAAGAAGGGTTTGGGCTCTGGAATGAGCCCCCCCCCCCCCATAGAGACAGGCTGTATCAGAAGCCTCAGTACTGAGGATTGAGGGATCTGCTACCAAGGACACCATGGAAAGCAGAGGTGAGAGCAGGCAGCCGGCCCGGGGATCAGGGCTTTCATCTCAGGAGGCCAAGGCCTGAGGACCACAGGGTCAAAGCCAGTCCAGGGAGAAAATTCCATGAAACTATCTCCAATTCACCACTTAAAAGCAAGAAGCAGATCTGTGGCTCAAATGGTAGAGCACCTGCCCTGATAGTTCAAGCTGTATGACCACCAGCAAACACACACACACACACACACACACACACACACAGAGGTAGAATAATTTTTAAATTATTTAAATGGACAAATTATTTGTTTAACTACTTGTATTCTCCCTGTATTGGCATCATTGGAAACGGAGTGATTGTGAACTTTACTTTCCTCAACATGTGGCGATTTGAGATACATTTTTATAAAATACTTTGAAAAACTGCAAAGAAAGCATAAGAAACCACATTTCATCACATTCTCTCATGTGAGAAATTGTTCTTCTCACTCTGCATAGTGTTTATGATTGGTAAATAATGCAGCTAAAAGCCCAAGTGAAATAACGAGAAAATAAAGCTCTTCATTTAATGGAAAGTTTTTGTTTGCATGACAACCATCAACCACGATGCATTATTGATGTCCATGTTGGTTAGCTAAGGTTCAGCTCTCTGACATAAAATTTGTTAGCGAAGAGAAAATGCACAGGATGGGTGGTGACAGGCTGGGAGAAGAAGACGGTTTAGCAGTTTTGATATTCTATTATCTTTTCGTTGTGTTGATGGGGGAGCTTGATCTCAAGGCTTCAGTCCCTCACTGGGCACTCTACCCCCACACCTCCAACTCTGGTGTTTTGCAGGTTACATGGAGGTAAGAGTCTCGTTGACTTTCCTGCCAAGCTGTCTTTTAACTGCAATCCTCAGATCTTAGCTTCCCAAGTAACTAGGATTAAAGGTTTGTGCCGTGACTGTCCAGCTGTCAGATTGGAATGGACAGGGGAATGCACATGGTGAGAGTGAAACATTCTAGAACAAAACTAGAACATAATTTCTATTCATCAGGTCTCTTGAAGGGACAGAAAAGTGAAGTAACTGAAGAGAAAGACAAGAGATTTTGTTTTTAAAGTCTTCAGTAGAAAGCAAATTTAAGACCACACTTTCAATCAAAACAGTCTGTATTTAATGTGAAGTTAACTTGATCAAGAGAGTACCATACAACTTTCATGTGCTGTTTAAAGCATTGTACACACAGGAACAGCGAACATTACACCTGCCAAGGAAGTAAAACTCAGATGAATCCAAAGTCTGGCTTATGCTAACACACGGTGCTGGGTTCCCAATAAGAATGATAGTAAAACTTTTATAAAGCCTAAATACTAGAAACTCCCATTAAGCAGTATGTTTTCACTCTATAAAATAGGAAACCAGTTGTATTTATTGATGCTGGATATACTAACTATGTTGATATTTTTGTTACTGTTTGCATGGCAGAGACATGATATGGATCTGGTCTTTTTTTTTTTTTTTTTTTTTTTTTTTTGCCAGTCCTGGGCCTTGGACTCAGGGCCTGAGCACTGTCCCTGGCTTCTTCCCGCTCAAGGCTAGCACTCTGCCACTTGAGCCACAGCGCCGCTTCTGGCCGTTTTCTGTATATGTGGTGCTGGGGAATCGAACCTAGGGCCTCGTGTATCTGAGGCAGGCACTCTTGCCGCTAGGCTATATCCCCAGCCCCTGGATCTGGTCTTTGATTAAGGAGGAATCACAATAATTGCAACGTAAAGTATTTTTAAATGCCATTCAGGTTACACATTCGGATACAGAACAATATGTGCATTCTGTATGATGTGATTGAAGTAAAAGGGGATTTTTAGTGAGAACCTTCCATTTTTTCAGCAATTATCTGGAGGACCCCCCCCCTTCCCCCAAACCAAGCTTAGCACAAAACCTGAGTAAATTTCTTTAAGAATGGAGGCCTGGGTAGCCACTAGGCGAGTGTCATGCAATGTGCTCTTTCATTCGCATGCAGGTTTCAAGCTTGGCTGGCCTCACGCTGGCTTCTCCATGCAGAATCCCCTGGGGTCAAACCAAGTAACTCAGAGCATGGAGGAGAGCGATGGCCTTCATGGGGAATGAGGTAGTAGCTGAGATTTGTGGAGCTCGTGTTCAAACCCGGGAAGGTGGGCGGGTGGCAGGCAGCCCAGGCCACACTGCGGGACATGGCATTCTCCTCGACTTTCAGAGGCTAGGGAACAGCAGCAGGGACCCCCGGGCACGGCCAAGCACGGGGCCGCCCCTGAGATCGCATGGACCTGGGGGGGCAGAGATGGGAGGGCTTGGTCTTGGTTCTAAGCCAACCCCGGCAAGAGCCTCGGCCTGGGGTGCACCCAGCTCAGCTCGGGACCAGAATTCAAGCCCTGCCATGGTGCCCAGGGACAGGAGGGCTGCTGGGTCCTCCCCAGACACCAGGGTGGAGCAGCTGCTGAGTCCTCCCCAGACGCCAGGGTGGAGCAGCTGCTGGGTCCTCCCCAGAGGCCAGGGTGGAGCAGCTGCTGGGTCCTCCCCAGACGCCAGGGTGGAACAGGGAAGGAGGAAGGGTGGAAGGACGAGCACCTCCTCTCCCGTGTTCCCTGGGCGAGCAGCCGGGTGAGGGGCGAAGCGTGCGGGCGTGCGGGCGTGGGGTGTGTGCGCACGCGGCCTCGTGCAGGGAAGGAAGGAAAGCACCCCATGCTCACTCCACGCGGGGCGGCGCTGGGTTTGCATGGCCACCATCGGATCCTGGCGTTTGGAGACATCGGGCCGCGCGAAAACGCCACTCATGCCGAGTCCGCGCTGTCCACGCCGCTGGACCCCCCCACCCCACCCCCACCGCGCTGTCCACGCGCCCCCCCACCCGCTGTCCATGCCGCCGGTCCACAGCCCCCCCTCCACGCTATCCACGCCGCGCCCCCGCCGCGCTGTGCATGCCGGTGCCCCAGCTTCGGGCCTCCCGCGGCCGGCCCCGCCTTGCATTCCCATCCCCGCGCCCCACGTGGGCCCCGCCCGTCCTGGCGCTCAGCGTCCAGCGCCCACGTGTGCAGGGACTATGCGCAGAAGGCCGGCCGCGCAGGTGAAGGATCCCAGAGCAGCCTTGAATCTCGGGATATGTAAAACATCAGCGAGGAGGCAGCAAAGATTAAAACTCGACCCGAAACCGCGACTTCAGTCCAAGTCCCAGAGCTCAAGGATGGCGACCCCGGGTGCCGGGCGCACCCTGGAATCCAGGCGCCCGAAGGCTGAGAGCCGAGGAAGGACTGCCATGTGCAGACCCCCCCTCCCCTCCCCCCCTCCCCTCTCCCCCCCTCCCCCCCTCCCCCGCCGCGGGTGGCCCAGCACAGAGCCAGAGCAGAGCTGCGTCTGGAATGCAAGCGCCCCAGCCCACAGGGGCAAAGTGCAGAGGCCGCGCCCAGGCCCCAGTACTGATAACAACAACAACAACACAAAACCCCGCAACAGTAACCAAACCAAATCAAGCCACTGCTGCCGGGGGAGAAGGACGTGGTCAGTGCCCATTGCAGAAAGCGCCACCGGGGGCGAATAGGAGAGACCAGGGGTGGGGCGCCTGCCCAGGATGCACCAGGATGGGGTGCAGGCAAGATCGGGACCTTGGATCCAAGGGTCCACAATGGACAGAAGCCACAAAGGTAAGGAGCCAGGTACCCTTTGTTTCTATGGATATGGCTTACTTCACTTAATATTCAGTGTTCCAAACCTTTCCATTTTGTTCCAAATGGAATATCTATTTGTCTTTCTGATGCAAGCTTAGAATTCCTATATATACATGGACAGATACTGATGATAGTCAGATAGTAGATAGGTAGATAGGATAGATAGATAATCCATTTTCTTGATCCATTTGGAGGGTAATGTCCTGCTTCAAAGTATCACTCAGACGCCAGTAGAAGCTCAGATGACCGCACCTAAGTGTGCCTTCAAATGCTCCTTCCAGTATTTGCCATATGAATACACAAACAACATAAAATTGCCGTCCAAACAGAAAATGAAAATATTTTGTAGATTCAAGGGCAATAATAAAAACAACTAAAAAAAAGGCAAAGAAACGGTCCAAAAATTAATTCAGATGCAAAACATGGAGAAACACCTGCATAAGACTCAGTAATGAAGTAAAAAATTCTGTAGTCATGTGGTTTAATTTAATCTTGTAAATAAATCTTTTGTAGAGTTAAGAGGTTAATGTTTTATATTCTGATGTATGTAAAGCAACCGTGACAATGGTTTCAGGGAGTAGACTATTCCACATCTTAAGAATATTGTGTTCATTTGAGATATTCACTGTGGTAGAATGTGTATTTTTTTTTCTTTTGAGTATAGACTCTATTTAGAAAATATAGGATGATAATCTCATTTGTTCTCCCTCAAGTGAATTAAAAATCATTTGAAATTATTTTCACTGGATTCTCACATAAGGTTCTCCCTGAGGAGAGGCAGCCTTGTTAAAATGAAAGAGCCAATAAGAAAAAAGAGGATTACATTGCGAGTGTATGTAAGCAGGCTACGTTATTTGGAGAATTGGCTCTCCTAAGTGATATTCCTTAACATCACAATGATTCCAGATTTCTCATGCTTTCTATGTTTTCTTTTTTACATGTCCTTTGCCTCAAACTTTTACCACTTCCATCATTTCATCAAGAGATTTTGCTTCAAATCGACCACATATTTCCTCAGCTACTTCCCTTGGCAATCACACTCTAATTATTATACATAGAGACACTCTCTCCCTAATATCTTCCTCAGTTCACATTAGTTTCCCGAGATGTTGCATTTTTGTTAATCCATTAATTTTGAGCTCCCTAAATTTTGAAAGGAGCTTTGTAACCAGTCATTGATGGCTCATGCCTCTAATCCTAGCTATTCAGGAGACTGAAAGCTGAGGGGTGTGGTTGGAAGTCAGCCCAGGCAGGAAAGTCGTGAGATGCTTATCTCCTATTAACCACCAGAAAGCTAGACGTGGAGCTGTGGCCCAGGTAGAAGAGCATCAGCTATGAGTAATTGGTGCCTTGCATTCAAGAAAATTAGACTTATTTTCAAGAATGTAAGGCTTTTTCCACTTAAGTATATTCTTGGGATACACATTTAACTCACAATTAAAAGACACTAAGTACTTTGGTGGTTTTTGTGTATTTTTCTTATTATCTTTAAGTAGTCATACAAAGGAGTTGCCATTTAACAAAGCAATTTGTGAAGACACTTTTCGTATTTTTTAGTTTAGGTATTGCATTTGTTTTTGCCATTTAACAAAGGAGTTAAAGTATACAATGCAACTTGATCTGTGTCATCCCTTCAAAATCTCAACTTCCATTTGTCACATCCCTTCCCTTTCAGTTTCCAGTTCTGCAGTATGAATTCCCCCTTTCCCCTTCATTCTTCCACCTCACTTCCCAGGGCCCCACCTTACCTATGTTTTGGTACTTATTTTGTTGGGCTTTGACTTTGTGTTCTAAAGAATTGTACTATTGGAGCTTTCTGTAGAGTGTATTGCAGTTCATTTAAGTCATACTTAATCGCTTGCATACCATCCCTTGTTTTTACTTGTAGAATTATAGGCACATTCTAGCAACCACAAAGGACAGAACCCATGCAACCTCAGTTTTCCAAATCTTTCCATTTTGTTCCAAATGGGATATCTATCTTTCTGATGGAAGCTTAGAATTCCTATATATACATAGATAGATACAGATGATAGTTAAATAGTAGACAGATAGATAGGATAGGTAGATATATAATCCATTTTCTTGATCCATTAGAACTCTGAGGGGCATTTGGCTTTACTCCATATCTTGGCTATGGTAATTCTTCAATGAACATGGTTGTGCTGGTAGCTTTACTGTGGCCTTGTTTATGGTAAATGCCTGGGAGTGGAATTACTGGGTCATAGGGGAGCCTTATGTGTAGTGTTTTGAGGAATCTCCATACTGCTTTCCAGAGTGGTTGAACAAGTTCATACTCCCACCAAGAGTGCAGTAGCGTCCCTGCTTGGCCACATCCCAACCAGCATCTGTTGCTTGCTTTCTTGATAATTCCATTCTAACTGGAATGAGGTAAAATGTCAATGTTGTTTCGGTTTGCATTCATTGGCCTCGGTCCCATGATAACTGTTGGAGGGGAGGGGCCTTAGAGAATCTGGGGTCAACAAGCTAATTGAGTCTGCTTTCTACATGATGTCTCTCCCTTCCATCTTCTGATACTTAAGAAAGTAACATGAGGAAAAAAAAAAACTAAAGAATGTAAAAAAAAGAAAAAAAAGAAAAGACCACAGAAAGTAAAAGATGAATTTTTAAAGTTGTAATTATCTCTGCCAGCAATTTTTTTGTTTTGTTTTTTAACTTTAGAGGAGATGAAAAGGTATCATTGACATTTGGTTTTTATCATTGATTTTTTTCTTTTCAAATAATTTTATTTATTTAGAAACTTGCTGTGAGAAATTTTTTAACAATTAGTCACTAAAAGTGTTTGTATTCTTTCAAATGAATTTTGAACATCATAACTAAAAAAAAACTTACAACAGAAAATTTAGTCTCCTTGAAACTTTAAGTCACTAAATATTTGAGACTGGCAAAGAAGCAAAGGAAAAAAAAACGAAAAGGAAATAGAAGAGTCTGTTAAGAATGATGCTGGGAGCCAAAATCTGGGAGCTAACACTTGATAATCCTGACTCTTCAGGAGGGTGAGGTCTGAGGATTCTGATTCAAGACCAGAACTGGCAGAAAAGTTCACAATACTCTCATCTCTAGTCAAAAAGGGGCAACATTGATCAAGACACATTGTACTCAGAAACTGATATGTTGAGTTTATTGTGTTGTTTTTTTTTTTTTGTGCAACTACTTAAACTTTTTTTTTAATTAAGAGCTATGGCTCAAATGATTCAGCATCAGCCTTGAAGAAAATGTCAAATGAGAACAGGAGGCCCTGAGTTTAAATTCCAGTAGTAGAAGGAAAAATAAATAATGTCTTAGAGATAGACAGCATATATGTAAAAAATGCCTTAGAAATAAGCTTTAAAAAAGCTTAATAAAAAAATACCTATTTTCAGATGATGGAATATTATGTCATACTTTACTGAAATAGGCCAGAAATTTGAGACAAAGAGGAGAATAAATGTTTTCATATATTCTGAAATTTCTTAACATGTCATCGATATAACTTGACAAAATGCCAAACACGCTCGCATTCTGTCAGATGACTTTTATTTCAATCCCAGGAATAGAAGCTGGGCAACTTGTACCATCTGCTGTGCAGGTTTCAGCACAGCGCAGGCCCGTGGAGACATCTCTGCCTTCCTGTCAGGATGGAGCCCCAGAACATAGATGGCTCCACAGAGAGCAAGCCCAGAATACACAGACGGCGGGAGGTGAAGGGTCAGGGCCCACAAGAAAACAGGGAAAATACAAACTTCTTACTACACTGCATCCTCAAGGTGCATTTCCATAGAAACTCGGGTTGTCTTGCTGATACCAGGAAAACTGATTCTACTGATTTATAAACTAATGGAGTAAGAAATATATTGTTGGGCCACATCAATTAATTAAATGCACTGTGGCTATGGACACATTGTAGCAAACGAAAACTGATAGAAAAGTATTTTATGCTAATTGATTTAAATATTTGTAGAAAACATTGGCTGGGGATATGGCCTAGTGGCAAGAGAGCTTGCCTCGTATACATGAGGCCCTGGGTTCGATTCCCCAGCACCACATATACAGAAAATGGCCAGAAGTGGCGCTGTGGCTCAAGTGGCAGAGTGCTAGCCTTGAGCAAAAGGAAGCCAGGGACAGTGCTCAGGCCCTGAGTCCAAGGCCCAGGACTGGCCGAAAAAAAAAATAAATAAATAAAATAAAATAAATATTTGTAGAAAACAAACAATTTGTAAGTATCACATATTTTACAAAATATGTGTTGTGTTCTCTAAACAGAGACATTTTGTTGTCGAATTATTTGTAGCAAAGCTCCAAAACTGGATTTACATAACTGCAGTGATAATATTCTGAAGATTTTGTACTGAGGGTTAAGTCTGTTTCTTAGACAGCATATCCCTGTCTCCTTCTCTCTCTGTGTGTCTCTGTCTGTCTGTCTGTATCTCTCTGTCTCTGTCTTTGTCTCTGTCTCTGTTTCTCGGACTCTGTGTGTGACTCTCTGTCTCTCTCTCTCTCTTTCTCTCTCTCTCTCTCTCACACACACACACACGCAGGCACGCACATACCCTTTCAGGATAGAAAAGAGGAAGACTCCTCTCACACTTTGTCATTTCCAAGAAGGAGTTTTGTGTGTCTCATTTTCTGCAAGAATTGGAACCTACCTAGCTGAGTCCATCAACTCTTGTCCTGCAATTGTGAATTCCTGGATTTCCTCACAAAAACTAGAAATTAATTTATTAATTTTCTGAATGAGATTATTTTAACATACTGAAAACCAAGTCAACATGAATTGAACTGGTTAAACTTGAACATCTAATTCATAAATTTATGAATTCCCAATACTTTAAAAAGTATTTTTAATAGTTTGAACTATTGGGCTATCACCATATATCCTTGAAGTATTTTGTGTAATTATTCCTGAAGTACTTTGGACTGTTGTTTATTTTAAGTCTAAGTATTTTAGTTCTACACTTATGTCAGTGAACTTGTTGGTAGCTGACAATACTGTTTCCACATCATAATCTCAAGAGTCTGGGTCTACTTCCTTATGCAGCTAAAGGTGAGATTACAGATTATGAGAGAAGGAAGTTACCTTGGGTTGTGCTGTTGGTCTTGTAAGTGACCAATATTCTTATCAGCATGAGGTCACTCACGGGAGAAGTACTGTGACCAGAGGGGTAGAGACTGGAACAATTGGATTTCATATTTCTTTTTTTTCCTTCAAACTGATGTACAGAGAGGTTACAGTTTCATATGTTAGGCATTGGATACATTTCTTTTACTGTGTGTTACCCCTCCCCCCACCCCCTTTATGAAAACCAGCAGAAGCTGGAAGATTCAGAGAGTGAATTCTTCCTCACCTGCCTCAGAGGAAGTATAACTCGACCTGATTTTATACATCTAGTCCCCAAAATTACAAAACAGTAAATTCTGATTATTTGCAGGCACCTTGCTCATGGTAAATTATTATAGCTTCCTCAACAATGGGGCTGAGCACCCATGGAAAACAATGCAGAGTATTCACATATCTGAAAATACTAGGATTTAAACTATCTTTAAGGATCCGGAAGCAAGTTCCTTAAGAAGTTCAGCAGTTTATATTTCTCTTTCACAAACACACAGTGAGTGGGTATCAGGCAGGAGCTTTCTCCGTGGCATGTTCCTTCTTTCAGAATCGCAGCCTTAGTATGCCTCTTCTAGAAATTACATTTTTAAAGCAATAAGAAGGAAACCATATATGAAGCTTTAGTGGAATCATAAATATCATAATATAAGTAACAATTGTAAATCACTCCTGGATAGCATGGTATTAAATTAAATGCACAACGTTTGGATTCACAATCCTTCAAGTATGATTGGCTGACTGTTCAGGCTAAAATGCATCACCCTCTCTACCAGAGACTGGAACTTTTCCTAGGTAATAAATGTCAAAAGTGGGCCACTAGAGGCGCGATGTGTAATGCTTCAGTATCTACCTCCTGACCTGTCAAACCAATGGTTGGACTTCTTTTGTGAGAGAAAAATCATCTCACTTTTTGCTCAGAAATTTCTCAGTTTTGATCATTAAAGTCCCATGTGCTTAGAGATGTCATCAGTCCACAAAATGGTGACAACTGATGTCTCCTGTGTGTGTCTGTGTGTGTGTAGAATGCACAAGCATTCCAGTAATGGAGCTTGAACTCAAAACCTCATGTTTTTGTTTGGTGTTTTGGCACAATGCTAGCATTCTACCACTTGATCCACACAATCACTTCTGGCTTTCTTGGTGGTTAATTGGGGATGAGACTCTCAAGGGCTTTTCTACACAGGCTGGCTTCAACATGAGCTCCTTGGACTTATGCCTCTTGAATAGCTAGGATTGCAGGCATGAGTCACCAGCTTCCAAGTTCATTCTAATATTTTCTGCTGACTAAACCTGGCATGCATTGGACACTGCCCTGGTGTCTATGCCTCTTTTTAGTTCTCACTGGAGAACAGTTCTCCTTTCTCCTCTTTGCTGGTCTCTCACTGGTATGTCTCTTGACTTAATTCACCAATACAAGGCAGAGAGAAGAACCGTCTGAGACTTCTAAGTCAGTGGTAGAGTCTGGCAATGTTTGTCTTTGGGCTCTGCAAACCCTGAACTACCGTGCACACCCCTGGCCACTCAGCGGGAAACCAGCATGGAAAGAATGCATGGAAGTGCCGTCAGAAGAGAGTGGAGAGGTGCAGCCTGTGCAGCCGACATGAAACATCAATCCTTGTTTCGGTTCAGCCTCAGAAGACGCCCAAACCCAAACCCAAGCTCTACTTGGTTCCAGCAACTAGGGTTAACTCAGGGCAAGCTGTGTACAACAAAGGCCATTTCTACATGCTGACTTGTGGGCTAATTTCTTATCCGGTGCCACAGAGCAAGCACCTCCATAATCTTCCTGCACCATTGACTCTAAGACACTTGGGTCAGCTTTGCACTGAATTGAACTCATAGCTAAAAATAAGAAGAACAACAAAAACCTTTCATATTGTTTGCTAATTCTTGTTTGCAAAATAAACATCAGTTATATTAAATGTGGCAAAACAAATTAGGTCATTGTTTAGATGCCAGAAGCATCATGAGTTATGAGCAGAAGTCAAAGAAAACCTGGTGGCTCACACCTGCTCAGGAGGCTGAGATCTGAGATTCATGGCTCAAAGTGAGCCCAGGCAGAAAAGTGTGTGATACTCTTATCTCTAACCAACCACCAAAAGCTAAAAGGGAATTTGTGTCTCAAGGGGGAGAGTGCTGGCCTTGAGTAAGAATGTGAAGAGATAGGGTCCTGGGCTGGGGATATGGCCTAATGGCAAGAGTGTCTGCCTCATATACATGAGTCCCTGGGTTCGATTCCCCAGCACCACATATACAGAAAATGGCCAGAAGTGGCACTGTGGCTTAAGTGGCAGAGTGCTAGCTTTGAGCAAAAAGAAGCCAGGGACAGTGCTCAGGCCCTGAGTCCAAGCCCCAGGACTGGCCAAAAAAAAAAAAAAAAGAGATAGTGTCCTGGACCTGAGTTCAAGCCCTAGGACCAGCACAAACAACAACAACAACAACAACAAAAATAAATAAAAAGAAGTTAGTTTTATTGAAAAATCTGGGAACACAAAAAGGTTGGAAGTGGTATGGCCAAAAGAAATCTGTTTACCATCCTTACTGGTAGGTATTAATGTGTTAAGTGGATACATGGACTGGAAAACAAAAGATACGTGTTTTCTCTCATATGTTAGAGCTGATTTAGAAATGTGTGTGAGTGTGTACACATTTACAGGGTCACACAAACATATTAACTGAAGTATCTTATGCCCAGGGGAGGATTCCAATGGTGACTCCTTTGAATCACTAACTCACAGTGTAACAGATGGAATACCAGAAAGCTGGAGCAGGAGGTGTCAGATGGGGGTGAGGTCAAGGTGAGGGGAGAGAGGAATAGAGAGAGGAAGGGTGGGAGAACACAGTCATAAAACTCAATGAATGCATGTGAAAATGGAGCCAGATCACTAGAGGGGATGGGAGGGTCACATTGACCAAGATCCATTGTACTCCCAGGCTGACATGTTGACTGGAAATCCCCTTGTATGTTCAACTACTTAACAATAAAAAAGATACTACATCATTTTTTCTGTCCTTGTCATTTTTATCTTCTAAATGTTCTATCCATCTAAGTCCTCTAGCCTTCTAGGATAACAAGCCTCTTTAGAGTCATGGAAAAAAGAATGAAAAAAAGTACATAATAGTGACTAAACATTATCACCCCTCACACGTGTGCTGATGTCCTAATAGGCCTTACGGGCGAATGCCACCTTTCATGGGGAGGATGTGGCAGGTGTAATGAACCAAGGGTCTTGTCAGAGGAGATGGTTCCAGCAAGAGCCTGACATAGCCACAGGCATGTAAGACCCACATGAGGAAGCCAGGTCCGGAAGATTCCTCTGAATATGGAGGACGAGACCCAGGAACACAGGGACTCATTACCGCTGAGGAGTACAAGGGAATGTGTTAGTCCTTCATAGTTTCCATCCCTGTAGACATTTAGACTTGAGCCCCATAGCACTGATTTTCTGTTTTGGATTCACAGATCTGTAACAACACAAGTGTTTTATTTGGCCCCCTAGAATTGTAGTTGTTACATCAGCGCCTGAAAACTAAGGAGGAGTGAATGAATACTCCACTAAACTCAAGTTGTAAGCACCTCATATATCAGAACCAACTGGGACACATAGATGTTGTAGTATTTCATTACTGGTATTTCATTGTGTGTGTGTGTGTGTGAGAGTGTGTGTGTGTGTGCACGCGCGCAGGTCCTGGGGCTGACATTCAGGGCCTGGGTGGGGTGTGCACTGACCCTTCACTTGGTTTCATGAGGCTAGCACTCTACCCCTTGAGCCATAAGTCCACTTCTGGCTTTTTGCTGGTTACTTAGGGATAAGAGCCTCAGACTTTCCTGCTTGGGCTGGCTTTGAAATGGGCCCCTCAGATCTTAGCCTCCTGAGTAGCTAGAATTACAGGCCACCAGCAACTGGCTTTCATTATGTGTCTTTACAAGCTACCAGCAGAGGATTTTCATGGTCTTGACACAGCCCATTGCTATGTTTTCTGTTTTAATTTTTAAGGCAAACTAAAAACAGTGACATTTTATTTTTCACCTTGTTTTCTTTGAGTAGGTAATTATATTTATTAGACTATAAAAGTTGCAGCTCTTATAATCAAAGAAGCTCAAACAAAGTATTTCTCCATACTTTGATCCACCTTTGTCTATAGACTTTAAGGAATATCTCACTTGATTCGTTTAGACTTATCTGTGGGAAAGTCACACATGAAAAACCAATGTCTCATTACTGAGAAACAGGCTGCTCTGGATTTTGAGAAAAGCTGGATTTTGTTTCTTTAAAGAAACTGAATAAAACTCCTGCATTTTTGATAAAGAAGTCTAGTTGGAGGAAAAATGTCTATTGGATGCAAAGGAATCTGCTTCTCAGCAAACACACCACTGTAGCTCACAGAATGAATCCTGTTGCTTCCTGAAACGGTAATTGAATTTTGTCTTAAAATGATATTTCAAAGTAAGGTGTATGACACCACACTCTATATTATTGCACTGTTTTATGACCCTGGGCTTTGTTTAGAAGCTTGTTACATAAAGCCATGCAGAATATCAAACCAGTTTGCTAGTGTAAATAACAATAAATAGATTGACACCTTCCGATTTCTGCACCTTCTGGGAGGAAATGGGGGAGAAGGCTCAGGTTTGAAATCTACAGCCCGATGCATAGGGTTTTGTCGAGGTTTCATCTCCCCTCCACCGTTTTCTTGACATCTGAGCCTCTGTGGTCCTTTTAGCCAGTGCCACATTTCTGGGGCAAAAAAAAAAAAAGTGTTTCAAAGGATTGTACTTAAAATTAGATTAATTCATAGTGTGAAGATGCCTAGAAGGCTACTTTGGTGGTAAGAAGAGCCAAAGTACCTATTAAGAACTAGCACTGGCCAGGCACTAGTGACTTGGACCTGTGATCCTAGCTACTCTGGAAGAAGAGATCTGAGGATAGTGTGTTGGACGCTGACGTAGATGGGGAGTCCATGAGACACTCATCTCCAATTAACCAGCTAATAGTTAGGAGTGGAACTGTGACTCATGGGGTACAGCATTAGCCTTGCAGGAATGCAAGGCTGAGTTCCAGCTTTGGTACTAACACACACATGAGGCAGTAAGTCAAGGGCTGAAGTGGTCATTTCTCAGAGGAGAGAACTTGCAGGAAGAACAAACGTCACGTCCACGCGGCCACATGCTGCAAGCACAGCCTGCAGACCACATGGAGAAAATAAGGATGGGCTGGACATGGGTGGCTCACGCCTCTCATCCCACTACCCTGGAAGCTCAGATCTGCTGGTCCTGGTTGAAGGCTAGCCTGGGCGGGAAAGTCTGTGATACTCTTATCTCAATTAACCTCCAAAAATAAAAGCCAGAAGGGGACGTGTAGCTCAAGTGGTACTGTGCTTGCCGTTAGCAAAAGAAGCTTAGTGACAGCACCCAGGCTCTGAGCTTGAACGGTGGAACCAGCATATGTGTGTGAGTGTGTGTATGTGTGTGAGTATGTGAGTGCGTGTGTGAGAGTGTGTGCTGGCACCTGGGCTTTTTCATTCGAGCCTGGTGCCCTGACATTTGGACATTCCTGCAGTTTGGGTTGATGCTGGTACTCGAGATGGCATAGGGGCCGTGTAACATGGGCATTGCATGTAAGTGTGCAGCTCACAGATTCCTGGCGTGTAACGTGGGCATTACGTGTAAATGTGCAGATTGCGGGTTCCTGTAGTGTAACATGGGCATTGCATGTAAATGTGTGGCTCTCGGGTTCCCGGTCTGTAACGTGGGCATTGTGTGTAAGTGTGTGGCTTGCGGGTTCCTGGCGTATAACAAGGGCGTTGTGTGTAATGCGTGCTCCAGAAACCCCAGCCTCCCCCAGGGCAGACCACACCCGGCACCGCATGCTCTCCCTCCTTCAGCACTCGAATCGCTCCCTGCCTCTCTGTGAGTGGACCCAGCCATGGCTGATGGAACACGTGGACGAGGCCGGCTCCAAGCCCCGCACAGAAATCTGGGGACCCCGAGCCCCTGAGACCAAACTTCCCGCTGGGCGCGGCCACTCCAGCAGCCACAGCCCAGCGCGAGGCCCAGCATTACCTTTCTTCTCTTTGTCTAGTAATCTTTTAATAAATCATAAATTATGTAAAAACAATGTCCAGAGTTCCTTAGTCGAGTACATTCAGACTTAAAAAATAATTATTTATTGTCAAAGAGATGGGCAGAGCGGTTACAGTTTCATACGTGAGGCAGTGGGTACATTTTCTTGTACAATTTTCTCCTCCCTCATTTCCCCCTCCTCTCCTTTCCCTCTCCCCCATGAGTTGTTCAGTTGGTTTACACCAAATGGTTTTGCAAGTATTGCTTTTGGAGTCGTTTGTCTTTTTATCCTTTGTCTCTCGCTTTTGATATTCCCTATTCCCTTTCACTTCCCTAGTTCTAATACCAGTATACACAGTATCAAGTCTGAAGAGGAAATGAGAATGGCAAAGAGACACCTGAAGAAGTGCTCTACATCACTGGCCATTAAAGAAATGCAAATCAAAACAACACTGACATTTCACCTCACCCCAGTAAGAATGTCCATTATCAGGAAAACAAACAGTAACAAATGTTGGAGAGGATGTGGCCAAAAGGGAACCCTACTTCATTGTTGGTGGGAATGTAATCTGGTCCAGCCACTCTGGCAAGCGGTATGGAGATTCCTCAGAAGGCTAAACATAGAGCTCCCCTCTGCCCCAGCAGCCCCACTTTTGGGCATCTACCCAAAAGACCACAAACAAGAACACACTAAAGCCACCAGCACAACAATGTTCATCGCAGCACAATTTGTCAAAGCTAGAATATGGAACCAACCCAGATGCCCTTCAGTAGATGAATGGATCAGGAAAATGTGGTATATATACACAATGGAATTTTATGCCTATATCAGAAAGAATGACATTGCCCCAGTTTTAAGGAAATGGAAGGACTTGGAAAAAATTATACTAAGATAAGTGAGCCAGACCCAAAGAAACATGGACTCTATGGTCTTTCCAGAGGCCCACAGCCAACGGCTGCTCCTGCAACGCAGAGGAAGTTTACACTAGCTCACCTGCACAGCACACCTGAACAACACACCTGCACAGCACACCTGCACAGCGCACCTGCAGAACAAGGATCACATGCACACCAGCATACCTGCACAGCACATCTGCAGAGCTGGACCACACACCAGCACACCTGCACAGCACACCTGCAGAGTTGGTCCACACACCAACACACCTGCAGAGCTGGACCACACACCAGCCTACCTGCATAGCACACCTGCAGAGCTGGACCACACACCAGCACACCTGCACAGCACTCCTGCAGAGCAGGGATGGCACCACACACCGCACACATCTGGCTCATGGAGGGAGATGGGTCTTTCTTATGCTGCCTCTCTGGGCTCCTCCTGACTCCATTCTCGCCTCCCGAGTAGCTGGGATTTTAGGTGTCGCCAAAGCACCTGACGGATGAACTCACAGTCTGAACGTCATCAAATGTGTTCAGGAATTAATATGTCAAGGATATGAGTGATGGATAGATAGACGTGAGATTAAAATTGTACGTATTTAGCATCTACATTTAGACTTATTAAGATAGCTGTGGCAGCAATCATGCTTCTTTATACATTGGGGAGAGCTTCAATCAAGGGGCTGAGTTTGGGAGAAAAAGAATTCAGAGTGCACTGTTTTTAGCGTTGACTACAGTGAACATGATTTAGCTTTGACTACTATGACTATACTTTTGTATGTTTGGCAAATACAAGCTATGACTCAGAATCTTACTTAGATTTGTGTATCATATGTTTTCTCTCCTCCCCCCCCCCTCTCTCTCTCTCTCTGTGTGTGTGTGTGTGTGTGTGTGTGTGTGTGTGTGTGTGTATGCTGGAATGGGGCTTGAACTCAGAGCCTCATGAGTTTGCTCAGTTTTTATTCTCATAGCTTTTACTTTACCACTTAATCCATGCATCCGATTCTGCCTTTTTGCTGGTTAATTGGCGCTAAGACTCTCTCTGGTTTGTCTGACCTGACTGACTTTCAACCGTGATCCTCAGATCTCAGCCTCCTGAGTAGCTAGGATAACAGGCGTGAGCCACCAGCACCTGGCTTCATCTCAATGTTTAAATGCTTTCATATATTTTGCAATACTGTCTTTTCATAGTTGTTACCACCCTGTCTAGTTCTACACATGGATCCTCTAGATCTCAGAAACTAGAGGTACAGATAGGAGTCAGCAGTGCCCAATTATGTTAAATGCATTCTTATTTACAAATAAATACTCAAGCAAAAACCATCCCTCATTTCAACAGCTGGATGTTAGAAGAGGTCTAAATGGTGGTCAGTAAATTTGGAGATTTGTTAATTAATTTGGACCAAAGCTACCTTTTCATACTATTAACGTGTATCTTGTTTCTGCAGCTGAAGTAATCATTACACTTGTACCTTAAGGAGTGATCCACAGTGTATTGGGCCGCCTGAGGCTCTCCCATCCACCCCTGCCTCCCCAGGCCTCCGCAGGCCCAGACATCTGGCCAAGCCTGCCCCCCCCACGACCCCAGCCCCAGGACAGTGCTGCACCACTCTGCCTCACTCCCTGACGGTGCCCCTGCTCTCTGCCTTCTTCACCTCTCTCAGGAAGGCCCACCTCATCAGCCTTTCTACATTCCCACATTCTAGCCTGCATGGGGAAAGTCCCTCCCACTTCACAGAACACCTTCCCATTGTCAAATCAGAGCAAACCTAAAGCTCCCACGGAAAAGCCAATTCACACCATTTCATTCTTCTCCTTCCTCATAAGTTCCTCTTGCTTTTATTTTTGGACTGCAAGGAAAGATTTCTTTCTTCCCCATTCCTTGCTTCCTTCCTTCCCTTCCTTCCTCTCTTTCTTTCCTTCCTTCCTTCCTTCCTTCCTTCCTTCCTTCCTTCCAAACTCTAGGCTCTTTAATCACTGAATTTCAGTTTTTACACAAAGTCCTAGGACAGACAATTCAGGTGACAAAGGTTTTGTTTGGGGCACTGCATGCTACTGGGATTGCTCACTGATGACTGGTAGCTCCTGGATAGCTTCAGGGTAGGGACTAAACATGGGGGATACTAAGGCCATGCAAAGTGGGGAGAAGGATTGAAGATGAAGCTAACCAATCTATGTCATGGAGGCTCCCGTACAAACCCCAAAGGACTGGCTTTGGAGCACAGACAGCTTGCCATGGATGTGGAAGGCCCTGGAAGGAGGCATGCCAGGAGGAGGTAGACCAGTTCTCCTTCCCCACCTCTCCCCAAGCACCTCAGCAGAACTATTTGCAAGCATGCTATTTTCCTGGGATCTAGTTGCTCCTCTGGGTCATATACTGCATCATGAGACACATAGCCTGCTGCAGACCTGGCTGCCATGCAGAAAACCAAACATCTGGCAAAAGAGCCATATATCCATGTGTGTGTATGTGTGTGTGTGCGTGTGTGTGTGTGTGTGTGTGTGTGCATGCATGTGTGTATTATGTATTTGTAGCCAGGAAGTTGAGAGAAAATGTATGCACCATCACTGATCACCAAGATGGTATGAATGAAAATCATAGAAATATCACACTCCAGTTAGGACAGGTATTATAAAACATGGCACAAATACCCAGGCACTAATGGCACCCACCTGTAATCCGAGCTACTCAGGTGGCTGAGTCCTGAGAATGAGGGCTTGAAATCAGCCAGGGAAGGAAAGACCTTGAGACCCTCATCTCCAATTATGTATTCAATCAGCCAGATGTGGACCTGTGGCTCAATTGGTAGAGCACCACCTTGAGTAAGAAAGTTCAAGACCAGTGCCCAGGCCCTGAGCTCAAGGTGAAAATCGACACATACTGCTTTACATATATGGGAATTCTGCTTCATTGTTGGTGCACACACCACTGGAGACAAAATTGGAGATTCCCTAACACGTAAAATCAGAGCAACTACAGGAATCCAGAAAGTGCTCTTGGAGAAAGCCTAGTGTCATAAATTATTTAACATTTTTAGCAGCCTAGAAAATAACACTTACTTGCACCTTCATACCATATTTTTCACATAACTTTGGCCAAAGTGGAAAGATAATATTCCTCTGTAACTTCTGCAACTGTGCTTGCCATTTAAACTCTGTTATTTTAAATTTCTTTTGGAGGAAAAGCACAGAATTGTTTCAACAGTGATAAATGCTCCATCTAGTGGCATAATTGAGCCGAGGCACAAGTTCCCATATTTGAAACTCTGTAAAATTCTTCACCTTTCCTACTCAGAAATCTTGTGTACTGGTAGAGATGTTCAAAATCAGAATACCAGCTATGAACTCCTGCAGCATGCCTGCAACTCAGGAGGCTGAGGTCTGGGGATAGGGGTTCAAAGCCAGCCTGAACAGGAACCGTCTTTGAGACTTTTATCTCCTATGAACCAATAAGAAAGCCCTAAGTGGAGCTATTGGTAAAGTGGCAGAGCACCAGCCTTGAGTTCAAAAGTAACTCACAGTGCCTGGGTCCAGAGTTTAAGCCCCTGAACTATCTCACACACACACACACACACAGAAACACACACACACACACACACACACACACAAATGAGTACTGTCTTAAAATATATGAAATTTGTGTGTCCTTATTACTAATATGTGGTTGTTTTCCTAACAGTTTGCATTCAAAACTTATTCTAAAAGTGTGTGTAATTCTTTTGCATACTGTCATCAGATATTTCTATCACCAACTTGAAATAATTCATGCAAAGAACTGGCTATTTATGTAGATGACATTTTATGTAATTAAAGCCAAAGGAGGAATTAATACAAATATTTTAAGCATAACAAATATTTCTAAGAGATTATTTGCTGGGCATCACTAGTCTTTTCTTAATCTGAACATGTTGGTAAAATATAGCAACAATTTCAAATTAATTATCCACTGGCTTAAGCTTGTTTATAATTCTTACATGAAATTATTTAACAATGAGAGCAGCACAACTTTTCTGTGAAGTAGTAAAAAGTAAATATTTTTGACTCTGCACATTGCATTTATATAACATATATCCTTCTTTAATTGTTTTTTCTCTGTGGATTATTGTTCTGTGTAGCTTAAAAATTTTATACTTAAAGTTTCCAATATATAAAAACAATTTGGGATATAAAAGCTACACAAACCATAGCTTGCCACTTGCCACACTATGTCACTATATTTGTTTTTTGTTTTGTTTTGTTTTGTTTTTTTGCCAGTCCTGGGGCTTGAAGTCAGGGCCCGAGCACTGTCCTTGGCTTCTTTTTGCTTAAGGCTAGCAGCATGGACAGGAGACTCAGCCGCTTGGACAGGAGACTCAGCTGCTTCCCTCTACCCATCTACCTCATGATGTCCACTGTTCATGTCTTACTGACATGATTCCAAGACCTTGTTTATTCTGCTGGTTCCAGTGCCTCATTCTGTGATAACAGCTATTCCAGAGCCTGAGACCTAGAGGGCTATAGACCCACGCAAACCTCAGGGAAAAAAGTTCACTGGAAATATCTCCAAATAAGTAGCAACAAGCAGTGCTAAAGGTGTGGCTCAAGTGAAAGAACACCGGCTAAGCAAGCTCTGAGTTCAAATCCCCACAGTGCCACATGCAATTACTGTTGTTCTGCTAGATCCTTATTTTCTGAATTCACCCATCATGGGGAGTAAGCACTTAACACATTTTAAACTCATTTTCTCCCTAAGTTTCCAAAGTGCTGCCTCAACATTTCTCACTATTAGGAAAGGACAACACACTTATGACCAAATAAGTAGTATTAATCATTGAAGTATCTAATGTGTGTTTTTCTGAGTGTGCTCAGGTTCTGGGGCTTGAACTCAGAACCTGAGCACTGTGTCTTAGGCTCTTCCCCTTGAGTCACAACTCGATTTCTGGCTTTGTGCTGGCTAATTGGAAATACAATTCTGGGGACTTTCAAGAATACCTTGTAAAATGTCAATTATATTCCAATGCATTAGTTTTCTTTCTACCCATTCCTCTCTTTGTTCTTAGTTTGCTGAGTTGTTTTATTTTTGACTGTCCTGGATATTTAACAATCCATGTGATTTATTTATTATTACACACTCATGTATATGTATTGTATGTAAACACGACTGTCTCATGGACTAAGGAGTCCAGGGCTCAAGTCCACCGTCGGGAAGGTGATGGAAGCGACATCTAACAGCCGGGCTTCTCTGCGGCCCCGCTGCCAACGTTGACCACTTGTACGGACGATGAAGAGGCTGGGCACTGCCCGTGGCCATTGGTCGGTTAGAAAAAGGGGCTGTAAGCAAGCAAGCTCCCATTGTCAAGTGTGAGTTAAAGCCCGTGTGTGACAGCCTTGCCCATCTTTGTGCATTCTCAAAGACTTTACTTCCCCTCTTCCACTGGCTGACTTGGATATCTCAACACCATTCTCATTTATCCAGTGGAAGCAAATGTGATTTAAGAGTGAACTTCCTGGGGGGCTGCAGTCTGGCCTGAGGATGGACATCAGACTGACCGAGCACCAGACGGACAGGGAAGCTGGACTGCACACAAACCTGCAGTGACCACAGCACAGCACAGGGGCCCAGGCTGCAAGCAGAAGCGGGCTCTCCGGAAACTCTTCCCCTGGCCAAGAGTGATGGAGTGGTTACCAAACACCCAACTCATCCAACAGTAGAGTTCTTTTATTTATTGGATTCAAGACAAGCATGCATGCTTGACTTCTGGCCTCATGTCCTGCCTCTCCTAGAGGGGGGTCATAATTTCATTAATCTACTATCTTAACAAATAAGCCAAACATGATGTTTGAAACACATGTAATCGCAGTTATGTGGGGGCAGTGATAGATCCTTCCCCAGAAATAAGTACAGCAGAAAAACTGGGTGGGGGGGGCAGTGGCTGGTCTGGCACAAGAGGTAGAGATCCCACCTAGCAAGGGGTAGGCTCTGATCTGAATCCAAGTCATTGTAAAAAGAAAATTAATGAAAAGATAATCATTGAACTATATGAATTGAGTAAGTAAAAAATTTACAAAGGGTACAATATAATCTAAACTGACAGTTTGAAGACTAAAGTATCATAGAAGGGTTTGTAATGCACGAGAAGAAATTATCTTAATGAATAAGTAACTTCAAACATGCTTCTCAAATGATGTTAAATATTTTATAATAAAGACATTTCTTTGGGGATTTCTCTTCCTATCTGCATAATAATGAACACAAAAGTACTTGTAAATGCAGTGCCTGTGAAAGGCAAATTAGATGTATGGTTTTATTTATTGTTTATACTTATACACTTCACTTGAAAGCTGTTCCTAAATTCTACCTTCCTCACATGAGGTGTCGTAAATATTTTTCTAGTGGCACCGTCCTGTAATCCTAGCATACAGGTGGCAGAAGCAAGATCATCCTGAGTTTATGGTTAGCCTGGGCTGTGGAATGAGACTCTGTCTTAAAACAAAACAAAAATCATAAGCATGAACAAAACACACACCATGGATTTTTACTTGCCCATTAGAAAGAATGATATTGTACCATGTGTAAAGAAATGGAAAGACCTGGAAAAGTTAAATGAAGTAAGTCAGTCCCAGAGAGACAAAGGATGCTTGTTCTCCCTTATATGTGGAAGGTAGAATTAGCATACAAACTTCTGAGTAAATACATTGGGTGGGGTAATTGGATACAAATGTATTATTAACTGAAATAGGGTAGATTCAAGGGAGATCTCAAATAGTGTGATTCCTTAGAAAGGCAAGTCAGTTTAAAAAAACCAAAACACCAGGAATCGGGTACTTGAGAGGGATGGGGAAAGGGGTAGAGGAAGGAAGAGAAGACGGGAGAATGAATGCAGTCAAGAATCCAATGTATACCCTGCAAAATTAACAAGAGTGAGGGAAGGGGCAGGTGGGGAGGGCTGAGTGAGAATGTTCAGAGTGGTGACATTGATACACTGTATTCGTAAACTGCTTTTTAAATGGAAACACCTTTGTACAACTACTTAAAGATGATCATGAAAATACAAAGAAATATATATAATATAGCAAATATATTACTTGAAATCTCTGTCTCTGTCTCTCTCTGTCTGTCTGTCTGTCTGTCTGTCTCTCTCTCTCTCTCTCTCTCTCTCTCTCTCTCTCTCTCTCTCTCTCTCTCTCTCTCTCTCTCTTTCTCTCTCTCTCGGCAGTACTGGGATGTGAGCCCAAATATTCACACTTCTTAGTGGTGCTATACCATGTGAGCCGTGCTTCCAACTCCTTTGAATGTTATTATTTTCCAGTTCGGGTCTCTGTTTATTCCCAGGATGGCCTGGAAGACATTGCTCCTCTTTGTGCTTGCCTCTGGCTCCTTGATGTCAGGAGATCCCTGTGTTTTCCCAATGGCTGGGAGGACAGGCACGCATCATCACACCCATCCTTGGTTGAAATGGAGTCTGGTGAACTTTTATAGGATCCTCTAATCTCCACTAGGATTACAGGCTCAACGACACGAAATGGGATCCCCTCTGCACATCAAAAGTGGAATTTAACCCTCCTTGTTTATGTCACAAGCCATGGTTTATTCAGATTGATAATTTGCACACATCTATAGGAATATGTTTTATGTTTGGGTGTCATCATGCTTGAGTATTGTAAGTACCTTACACAGTTATTGTGACCATTTCCCTTATGCTTCCAGAATGATCACAATGTAGCTGGAGGCAGGACAAAGGCTCTTAGAGATGGAGTAAGCAGAGCACAAAGGGAATGCGCCTGGAACCCAATCCTGACCTCCGTGTCCCCCCACCCACCCACCATGCCCCAGGAGCTGCTTCTTTTCATCCATTGCCCAAGACTCACCCGGCATGAGTGCTGAGATTCATCGTTTTCGACAGAAGGATGTTATTGAACACAAAAGACATGGTGCAAAGCAAGTTCTTTTTACTTTTAAACTTCCAAAAATGTAGAAAAGAACAGAAGCAAGGCACATCTACCTATCTATCTATCTATCTATCTATCTATCCATCCAACATGTATATTACATGTATAATAAAAATCATGTACAATGTGGGATCGACCTAGGATACTCTCAGGGAAAATGTAAATAATGACATCATAAAGGTAGTATTTCAGTAACTGAGTCAAATAATAATAGTCAACAAGAAGTTGGTCGTTTGCAAACATGTTTTAAACACTTAAAATGTATAATGATTTTTGTGAAAATATGTCTTTCCCTATGTTTTGGATAATTTTCAAGAGTCTGTCATCTTAAATAATTTAAAATGTGGCTGTTTGAACTTTTTGTGGACAGTGCGTGCTTTTCCATATCAGTCTTCTGAATAGTCTCTCTCACTAAAGGAATTCATCTTCAATAAAGTTGTTGAATACTGTGACAGGTTTGTTTCCATTCAATAATTATTATTATTATAGTAATATTGAAAGACACTTTGGCTGTTACACAGGAATTTCTGTGAGGCTGATGATCTCTGCGGATGGCATGATTTATTACGCAGAAAGCTGTATTCTCCACAGCCCTCCAAAAGCCAGGCTAGAATCATAGGTGAACTGAATGAAGTTATGTATAAGGTTTTAATATAGAAAGTAAGAATCTCATTTGTATTTTCATAGAAAACATAAAATGATTAGGAATAAATGTAACTAGAGAGATGAAATATGTGTACTCTGAAATCTACAACACATTGACAGAAATTCAATGTAATAATATTGTTAACATATCCACCCTACAAAAAGTAATATGTAAATTCAAATGCAATCTCCATAAAGAAAACATTAAAACTTTCAAAGTAACCTTTTCTGTTTTTTTGTTGTTTTTTTTTTCCTCAGAACTAGTGTTTGAACTCATGGACTTTAGTTTGGAGAATTTGCTTGCTCATCTGAAACACCTCCATCTCTACGTTTTGCTGGTTAATTGCCGACAAGAATCTCAGGAGCCTCACTGCCCAGGCTGAATTTGAACTTGGACCCTTTGAATTTCAGCTGCGTGAGTATCTAGGGTTACAGACGAAAGCCACAAGCGCCATCATAAGAAACACTTCCTTCTCATCAGTGTCTTCAGCCCAGCCCCAGGTGTCATCAAGCACACATTGAACAGACTTTGGATTTCTCCATCTCTTGATGCCTTGGGGGTTTGAAATTCAATTCACCAGACAGATTACAATCCACTACACTGCCTTGGTTTCACATGCACAGCCTTAGTTCTGTTGAACTACGTGTATACACATTAGCACTCTCGTTCCTTTATCTCCACTGATTTGCTCCACGGCCATACAGTTTTGTGTGATTTTCAACTTGTAAGCATTACATCAACATGACGGGTTATCTAGTAATCAACTGTCTATTGGGAATTATTTGATACAACAAATGCTTGAAGGGAAACAGTTGCTCCCCTCAAGAAACTTTTCTGCATGGAAGGTTTTACTTGCTCATGTGAACCAACAGTTTTATAGTTCAGTCTCGTTGTTCCAACCTCGAAGCTCTCTGTCTTTTATATCAGCACGGGGAGATCAGCAGTGAAATCACACTGTTAAAACCAAGACTCAGCAATAAATCTGAAGTACTTAATTTGTCAGATAAAAACAGCATTTAAACTATGAAAATACAGCTAAACAAAGATGAATTCGCCTGGTTGTGAACAATCTTCTTGGAGACAGAAAAGTGATTATGATGTTAAATCAGCACTGAAATATAAATGATTGATGGGGATATTCCAGAAACAATCAAATGAAAGCCCACCCTTGAGAAAACTGTGCAATTAAAAGCAATAGGCACAGTGGCTCACACCTATAGTTTTGGCTACTTAGAAGGTAGAAAACTGAATAGTTCTGCATCCAGGCCAGCAGGACAAATGTTAGTGAGTCCGCATCTTAACTAACAAGCTAGTGCCATAGCTCATGCTCCGAGTATATCCCTCAACTTAAAATACTTAAAAGGTCAAGACATGATATTCTGATATATATTAATTATTAATATACATTGATTTATATAAAATATAAATTATTACAATTTATATATGGCATATGGTACAAATCTTAATACACTTACTCATTTATATGATATAATGTATGTTTGGTACATATAACACATAGTATTCAGTATAATGTATATAATACAGTATAGTGTATATTATATAAATGAAATAGTATTTATTATATAACTTAAATGATATAGTATATTACATTATAATAATTCATGCATTATATATTTACATACTATATGTGTAATCACTATAATCCTTTTAGATTCATAGTAATATATTACATAAATCCTATATCCATACTTATTTATATACAGGACTAATACATTAATACAGTCTGATATAATTTTTGACATATTAATGCCATATGATTATATGGAATGTTAGTATGACAATAGTATGATTAGCAATCGTATTAAGTGTAATTGTTATATTTATAAATATATGAATGTTTGTTATATATTATACATGGTGGTTCACATCAATATTTATCCTCTAGCAAATGTCCTTCTTTCTATAACCAGAAGATAAACAACAGCAAGCGAGAACCAGCTCCCGGGCGGAGCGCGCTCTTCTGCTGGGGGCAGGCCAGGCTTGGATGCCCTGTTGCGGGCTCCTGCCCGGGAGAGCTGGGGCTCTGCCCTCTGTGCCCTGCGTGCTGCCCATGCTCTGGCACAGGCTCGCCCTCTGCGCACTCAGGAGCCTACCCAGAAACTCGGACCAGAGAGGCCAGGAGAGCTCAGGTCGAGAGACACATAAAAAATCCACTCCTGCTCTGTACTGGGCGTGCGTGTGCGCGCATGTGTGAATGCACGTGTGCACATGCATGAGGAGGTGTGTGCGTGAGTGAGTGTGTGTATGGCAGTGCGGACTTTCTCAGGATCTGCTTACCACTGCTGTGTTCTTCTTTGCACTCAGTCCCTAAGCTGTACGACTTTAGCACAAGGCCAGCACTGCTCTGGTGTGCACGCCCACTCACACCTCACAGTTAGGTTCACCTGACCAGCGGGCATGGCTCCCTGTTCACCTTGCTGCCCAGGCCGCAGTCCCAAGGTCGTGTCCGGGCCTCAGCCCTGAGATGCCCAGGCCCTGTTCCTAAGGTCAGTATCACCCTGAGGTGCCCAGGCCCCTATCTTCCCCCAAGATGCCCAGACCCATCACTGCAGGCCCTGAGAGTTCACAGGAAAGGGATCCAAGGCTCATGCAGTTTATGTTGCCTGCGAATGGAATCCTTCCAGAGATAGTTTTACAAACAGTTTGACCACATTCACTGCAGTGTGTATGTGTGTGTGTGCACACGCGCACACACACCAAACCTGAGGGTGTCAGAATTTGGACTTGAATTCAGGACCTGGGAACTGTCTCTACTTTTTTTTCCCTTCAAGGCTGACCTTCTAGGACTTGAGTCCCAGCTCCACATCCCGGTTTTCCGTGCTTAATTGGAGATGAGAGTCTCATAGACGTGTGTGCCAGAGCTGGAGTTGAACTGTGATCCTCAGATATCAGTCTGCCGAGTCGCTGGGATTACAGGCATGATCTACTGGTGCTTGCCCCTCCACACATTTTGCCATTACATTAGTGATCTACAGCAACTATCAGTGGATCCCAACAGCCTCAGGGATCTAACTGTGTTCTCAGGCTCACTAACGGGTGGCCCATCCCTATCCCAGTCAGTGTCCAACCCCAGGACGACAAGAAAGGAGAGCAGCGATGTCACATGTTCACACAGCTCAACTTCCCGTGCGGTCATAGAAGAACAAGGGGTACATCAGCTTAGTTCCTGTCTGTGGATACCATCAGGAATAATCCTAATGATGAGATGATTAAGATAATAATAACAGCAATGATGATGTCACACAAATCCTGGGTGATCTCGAGCAGGTGTGTGGCTTCGGGACTAGCATGACCTCTGCTCAGTGCTCCTGTGCTCAGCAGTCTGGGTTACGAAACATCTGGAATCATTTCTCCACCTGCCCCGCTGAGACAGTAGGATGGGTGGGAACATTGTCCCCTAATCCAGATCGGAGGAGCAGCTTTTCTTTGAGATTTCCATGTTTCCTTTAAGACTTTTGTTAAACTTCTGGACTCACTATGTCATGAAGAAGTCTTAGCTACATGATAGTCTTGTCATTTTTCCAAAACATGACACCATTTTATTCAATCTCGTCACTCTAGAGACCAGTCAAAAGCAGAAGTTTCCTTTTTCTGACTCAGGAGCTGGATGTCAGGGCCCTGTGCTCTGTTACTGTGTCACTCGGGCCCACAATGCTTTCAGCTTTGTGTTGATGATTCAGAGGCAAGAGTGGCTCAGCTTTCTCTGCCCAGGCTAGTTTCAACCCACAGCCCTCATAACTCAGTATCCTGATTGGCTGGAATTGTAGGTTTGAGCCCCCACAGCCTGGGTTGAAGTTGAGTGTTTGTGACTGAGCTATAGAGAAAATAGTTCACTTATATTCCCCGCATCACTCTTGTTCTTTACCCCTTGAAAATATGGGTGGTCTTAACTCCAATTCACCCTCAAAAGTTGAAAGTACCTAGTACTTAGTGGATACCCAGCCATGCGTGTTTACTGTTACTGTTCTGCGGCACTCAAAGTTCCTGCGTGGCATTGACATGGGAAAGGTCACTGTCCTCATCCGTCATCCAGCGGCACAGGTTCCTTCCCACATGGTCCTCAGCAAGGCTAAGGATGTCATCACAATCAGGGCCTCTACCACAGGAAATCAGAGCCCACCTCCAGGTCCTTTGAGTCTAATAGAATGTCCTGGATTGAATTTATGACTTGCTTTACCAGATCATTAATTCACTCCTAGCAAAGTGAAGAAATTCAATCTAGAATCTGCAGAGTAAGCGCCAATTAGTTAATTTAATCTCTATCATCAATCTAGAGACATTTCCCTGATAGAATGCCGATCGTCACTGCGTGGGTTACTGTCACCATGAGTATATCGGGTGCCTGGAGCTCCAACCGCGAGTCTGATCCAGTGGTACTTATGGAGGAGCAAGGCACAGGCAGAGCTCAGGACAGCAGAGGGGAGAAGGGAGTTGGCTTAATCTGGGGAGAGCAAAAAAGTAGTGCTTAATAAATAATTGATTTTGTTGCTGATCTGACAACTTGTGGAGATGGGAATGCTCAGAGGGGAATGGAAAGTTCTGCTTTCTGCTGATGAAGAGCAAAAGCATCTGTGTTCCCTTTGCTCTTTCTCTCTGTTTTCCTCTGAGATGTGGAGAACCTAAGGTTTTATCCTAACTTGTGGGACTTAAGTTAATCCTTCCTGAGGATAAGGCCGGTGCCCTACTTTGGCAATGAAGAGATCTTTCCATGGTTCTAGCCAAACTGAATCAGGCTAGATCCAGAAACATGAACTATAGAAAACAGAAGGCCAGGAAGTCACAAATAAGCATTGCATTCATTAGCAGCTTGTGTTAAGGCCCACGGACACTCTTTCTATTACTATGTCTTATACTTTCTCATAAGTTGCAATATTTAATAATATAAAAAGGCAAAGGTGTGGGGGAAGCAAAGCTCTCTCCCCCGATCTTGCCTACTTAGGAACTGAGCGAGCACATCTTAAAGACACCCACCTTGGGAAAAAATATCAAACTTTTCTAGCATGAAAAATATTTATAAGTAAATAGCTCAAAGATAAACATTTGTGCTTTGTTGTTTTTGTCTTATTTTGTGTGTGTGTGTATGTGTGCGTGTGTGTGCGTGTACACGCGGCCATGCACATGTTCACACCGGGCCTTGAACTCAGGGTCTTGAGCTTTGACGTGACCTTTGCACTCAAGGCTAGTGCTCAACGACTTGAGCTACAGCTCCAATCCAGCTCATTGGTGGTTAATTAGAGATAAGAGCCTCACAGGCTTTCCCACCTTGCTTTGAGCCTTGATTCTCAGATCTCAGCTAGGATTACAGATGTGAGCCACCAGCGTCCATCTGGACCTTCTTTTTGCACATAGGAGCCCATTTCCTTTCTGATAGATCCTTATCTCTGAAGTATATTGAGCTTGCTCAAATAAATGAGGGAGGAAAGATGGCTTCTGGGTAGCAGGGAAGAATGGGAAGGCTAGATGATGTGTGATGACATACAAGGGGCTTTTGGCACACTGTAGTGAGCCACACATACACACAATGCACAAACCATAGTGTACAATGCACAAAACCCTTGCAGACATCAGGAACTGTTGACGGGATAACCGTGTGCACATGTCCTGGACATGAAGAAGAACTTACCCATCTTCCATGTGATCAGATTAAGGGATTAGAAAGTGAACAGACAGGAACTGGGAATCTCAAGTGATGAAATGGAGACATAAAACAATTGTAGAACAAAAGGTCCAAATTTATCATTGCACCAGTGACATACATGGAAAAACATTGAGGCTAGATGACATTTCTCTCTAGTCAGCCTTCCTGACAAATCCAAGATTGGTACTTTGTTTGTCATTCATAGTCTACTTAAACGTAATAACTTAGCCAAATGGTAACGTAAGGGACCATGGTCTAAGGACATGATATATAAGGAAAGGTACATTTATGAAGACAGGCTCTCTGTGGAGTCCTTTATTTGTTTTCATGGCCTGTTAGGGAGAAGGGAGTTGCAGTGCATAGCTCTCAAGAGTGGAACAGCTGTCACTGCGGAGTGGCTAGGATACAATCTCTACTCCTTGGATTTGAATGTTTGCTGTTGTTTCTTTTGCTGTCCAACTCCGGATGTGATCAGATAGAACACAAAAAGTGAGTAGAGTTTCCTTCTCTTTGCCGAGGCTTGCTTTCTGTCCTGAAATTGAGGTGTTTTTGAGAAGGTTCCCTGGTTTGTGGGTGGAATGTGAGTTTCCCTAGTGTTTCATGAAGTACCCTGCTCAAGTATGCTGTCCTGTGAGCTGTAGTACCATACACTTCTCGGGCTTCTGTGTGGATGCATTCCGCAGGAGGTTCGTGAGAGTTGGGTATGGGGTAGCCGACTGCTGCATTGCACTCTATCTGTATTTTTAGGTCCATATTGTATTTGAATCAACCTGTGTCTAAGTCTAGTAGTGTTTGTTTCACAAAGTTGGGTGGAACAACTTCCACTGCATAGATAGCAGCAGTGACCATTTCCTCTCATTAAAAAGAAGTGGCCTAGGCTGGGATGTAGCTCAGTGGCAAAGCGCTTGCCTAGCAAGTGCAATGTCCTGGGTTCGATCCCCAGTACCAAAAAAGAAAACACACAAAAAATACAGTTTAAAAAAAACCCAACCAAGAAGAAGTGGCCTTCTTTCACCCCTCTAACTACTTTTTGTTTGAAATATTCTTTGTGAGATAGGAGTATAATTTTTCCTGACTGGGATAATGATTTCAGAGTCAGTTTCCATGAAGAACGTTGGTGGTCTCTTCTCTCTTGGCCAGTGCTTTGATCAGCAAGACTCAGTTCTTGTTAGTGACAGATGTTTGGGTCCTGTGTTTTTAATCCAACTCAATATTTTATGTCTTTTGAGTTAGAGGATTATGCACACTGTGCTATTATTAATTTGACTTCCTTGGACTTGATTCATAGTCTTCATTTGCTTATTTAATGTCCTGGTGAGATGTTTCCCTCATATTTTCATATTTCAGGTTTATCTTCCATTTCTGTGTATAGGATTGTTTTGAGCATCTTTTTGTTAAATATTTTACTTTTTTACTAAATAGAGGGTTTGATGGTATGGCTTAGTTCGTAGAGTGCTAGCCAATGTGGGAAAGAAGCAGGTACTGAGTTCAAGCTCTCATCTGAGACCTAAAAAATTTGAAATAGAACATCTGTCTATCTGTTGATGTCACAGGTGAAATTATCAGGGCAAATGAGCATAAGTGTAAAATCAAGGATATCCATAGTAGAGAATTACAGAAGAATTCTGGGGATCCCTCTATCTTTCCAGTTCCTATTAGATTACTGGATTAGAATGCCATCAAGTCTTCCAAAATATATCAGTGAGTATTGGAGATTAGTGGAAAAACAAGAAAAATCATATTCCAATCCGCCACATTTCAGTGATCTGGTTCCCATGCTGGAGTTTGGACAGTTGCTACCCGAGTCACTTTCCTTTCGCCGTGGACATGCACATGGCCTCCGTTGTTTCCCCTGAACGTCTCTGATTAGAATGACTCCATGGGCTAAACAATAAATAGGTTCTCACACTTAGTGAGCCATGGCCTCTAAAACAAACAAGTGAGGCATGGGTGTGCCTGCTCGTGGTACAGGAACAGTGCAGCATCATGTTGAATGAGGTCCTGGCTAGTGAGGACGGGGACAGGAAGAGCCCTCAAGAAGAACATCTCGACAGGTGCCCCAAAGGCTTAGCCACATCTGACACACAGCCAGGATGTGGAGGCTTAATTCGCAATCTAACTGCTTCCTCGTGCATGTGTTCACAGACCCGTCCCAGTAATAGTCAAAAGGAGGCAACTGTGGATCTGATTCAGATAGACTCATTAAATACTTGAAATCCATGTGCGATTTTTTTGTTTTATTGACCAGGTAGATCATAATGACTAAAGAACAGATGAAACTTCATTGACTGAATTAACACTTTTAGGATGAAAATGGTTATTTGTGTGGTACTAAATTTTATAGACCACCTGAATGGTTCTGTAAGGATGCCTCGCTTTTTAGATGCTTAACTTTATTCTAAATTTTGCATGACAAATAGAAGATTTTTCTTTGAAGTTTGCTTCGTTTTTCTTCTTTATTGTCAAAGTGAAGTATAGAGGGGTTATAATTTCATATGTAAGGAAGTACATTACTTATCCAACTTGTTACCTCCTCCCTCATTCACCCCCCCCACCTTCCTCCTTCCCCTCTCCCTCCCCCCGACATGACTTATACAGTTGCTTTATACTAATTGGTTTTATAAGTATCGCTTTTGCAATGGTTTGTCTTTTTATCCTTTGTCTCTCATTTTTGGTGTTCCCTTTCCCTTTCCTATTCCCAATACATGTCTATACATTATCTGGGGCACTAAGATCAGTTACAGTAATAGCAGGAGTAAAACCACAGGAAGAGAATATGAGAGAAAGAAAGGTACGGTTTCACATGACATGTTGAAATTAACTACAGCAGTGATATACCACTTATTTCCATAACATGGAGTTCATTTCACTAAGCATCATTTTATCTGTTCATATGGACCTTGCTATTGAGCTGTTGTGCTCTTCTTCTGTAGTTTGCTTCTTAAATATAGTCATTGCTATAAGAGGCATCTACTTTTATTGCAGAGCACAGTTTAGTAGAAAATTTGATCTGAAGAGATTTTCTTTCAGTGTTAAGTCAAGGTGACTTATTTATTGGTTATAGAATATCTCAAGAATTAACTGGGTTAATGTTCTGACCTCACATATAAACCCTATGATTGAATCATAGAATATTAAAAGCAGAGACAGTTAAGTATTTTGGCCTTTGATTTCCAGAATTACATGATCACATTTAGTATTGGTAAGGAAATGCATAAAATTAATGACAACCTAAAAAAATACATATTCAAGGAAAGCAAGCAAGGGATTCCATCTTTCCTTGCCCTTCAGGGGTGTCACGGTGAACATCTCCACAACCAAGACAGATCCACAAGAGGAAACATTGCAAGGGCATCAAATCCAAGTTTATGTGACTTGAAAGTCTTCAGAATGCAGAACTGAAGTCCCCAGGCAGCTTTGTCATTTTTGTACCTGGGGTATGGTGGAGCTAAGCAGTCAGGAAATCAGCCATTGACAGGGGAAACCCGGAAAGGCCTTCTTGCTGGGATTGATTTGCCTGTCGTTGTGCTGTAGCATCTCACCCTCAAGGCCATCGCACAGGGCTGCATGGACTGGAGAGTTTTCCCTTCTTAGTGTTTACCACAGCCAGATGCTGCACAGGAAGTCGGGAGCAAATTCAAACAATAACTCTTGCTCCATTGCTGTGTTTGGGAAAATGGGTTGTTGCTCTAATGATCCCCCACGAAGAGCAGAATCCTGGGCTCTATGACTTGTTATGGCAAAATGTCCACTGAGAGATGGCAGAAGCCCACAGGGGAATGTGGCCTCTGCCCCAGGAATCACCTTCCCAGGTCTGTCCTGTCTGCCTCGAGCAGCTCCTCTAACTGTCCTATGGTAACTCTGATTCTACCCAACAACACAAGGATGGATTCATCACATCTACTAAAAATGCAGTTTGCAGAAGCACATGTGATTTTTTCTACTTCTGTAAACAAATCGTGTTTTGAAACTGGAAAATACATTTACAAATTTTGATGGCTATCATTTTCTTTTTCTTTAGCAGAGCTGGGCTTCTAACTCAGGGCCTTCTGCCACTAAAACCATGCATTTGGTTCTCAATTTTTTAAAACTCTTCAAGAAACATTATTTTAATGGAAAAGATTTAATTATTTTATTATGTGACATTTATTTATTTATTTATCTGGGGGACACGGTCTAACTTAGTAGCCTAGCCTGACTTTAACGCTGCCCCCCTCAGTTTCCTGAAAAGTTGGGCTGAGACACACACATTATCACACCTAGCCATACATTTTCCATCTTTGAGAACTCCTAGAGGATGTAGTTGAGTTTATACTGAGATGACATCGCTTGCTACTTATTCCCATTATATGAATATGATTTATAGCTTATGTTTTCATTAAACGAGTGTTAAGTGAAAGAACTCAGAAAGTAGAGTGTTTAATTGCTGCACATGCGCATGCTCACATGAGTAACTGCCTCCACAGTATTTATTGGTTCTAATTCTTTTATAAAACTACAAAAGCAATACTTGCAAAACTGTTTGGTGTAAGTGAACTGAACACCTCAGGGGGGGAAAGGGAAAGGGGGAGGGGGAGGGGGTATGAGGGACAAGGTAACAAACAGTACAAGAAATGTATCCAATGCCTAACGTATGAAACTGTAACCGCTCTGTACATCAGTTTGATAATAAAAAATTAAAAAAAATAAATGCTTTAAAAAATTATTTGTAAATGCTCTTGATCGCTAATCTCACTGTTATTTTCAAATGACTTCTATGGCTTTATGTTTTTGAACATATAACTAGCATAAAGTCGGGTAAATATGAATGAATAACAATATTGCACACGCAGTTAGAAGCAATGGTAAACGCAGTCCAGGTCCGGCATGTATATAATGCACTGTGGGGTTAGGTTTGAGGCCAGAAAAATGGGAGTGCTGGGCCCTTTCTCGCGGATTGAGCCTATCAGGAAGCGAAATCTCTTTGCAACCCTTCTCCAGCTCTGGAGTTGAGGATCCGATGTGGTTGGGAGGCAGGAGCCAGCCGTCCACATTGCTGGGTACCACGTGGCCAGTGAGTCCACAGGCAGGTACGGGAACGGAGACTGGGCCTGTGGAAGAGCAAGAGATTTGTCATAGCTCTCCGGACTCTGGGAGCCAATCAGAGGGCGGTCACTTGCCTTCAGGTGGCACACTACGCACTGCAAGTTTGAAAGAAGGCAGACTGTTAGGTTGGGATGTGTGGGAGTTGCTGCAAGATTTAGTCAAAATGTTCATTTGATAGTGTGCTTTCCCAAGTGGCCAGGCATCCTCCTCTTGGCTTTGAGTTTGGAGCTGTTGCTACATGGAGCAGACAGGTGCGTGCTCCCTGTCCCTTCACTCAATCAAGTCTTGGTCTGTTTGAACATGCCCAGAAGTTCCTGTCTGTGAGAGATGGTGCTTGGTTTTCCAGTGATCAACAGCAGCTGGAATTGGGCATTGCTTCAGGAAAGCCATGGGATGTAGATTGTAATGTTCACACAGATTATCTTAAGTCAAGACTAGACAACACACACACACACACACACACACACACACACATTCCTCCACACTTCATCACCAAGGGCCACAGGCTCACCACCAATTGCTAGCCATGCAGATGGCAGTGAATCACCATACGCTGATGTAGATCGTCCCAGGCATCTGCCGTGTTGATTTTCATGACAGAATGGACATTTTATATGTTTGTGAACATATATATGTACATGTCACACAAGATATATATATATATATATATATATATATATATTTCATTTGTACAAGTTCTCCAGGTATTCAAGGACACACACAGGCATTGCATACATTTCTTCACGTGAACTTAGAAAATCTTTCCCTCTGCATTTATATATGAATCAGGTTTGATACTGATACACAGAAAAATCTAATTGTGTGGTCAGTTTCACATGTTGCATAATAAAACCAGTTAGATACAATCCTGGATAGGCTATTTTATAAAGTAAAGTAATTGGTTTAGGTTGTATTTGATCTCCAGTCCAAACACCTCCCTTTTCCTTCTAGTTAGGTCAGTGACAAGTTTCTTTCTCTTGATCAGGCTCACTCTCAGCTAAGCTGAGCTCCCTGCCGCAGCCGCTGAATGCAGAGAGACCATCAAGACTCTGCCATGTCCCAGTAATGATCTGCTGTCCAGGTTGTCTGGAGGGAAGTGTCGTTCTCAGGAAAGAATTCTGAAAGGACTGTATCACCAAAGTGCATCTTGCAATTCAAATATAATTTTAATTTATTTGTGCACAATTACAGGACAAGATAGCCCATTGTGAATTAAAGTAAGGTCTACTGATGAAAATGGCAGCAAGAGTGTCTCAGATTCATCTTTTTTGAACCACACATGTAAATGTGCACATGGACTTATAGCTTAAAGTAAAGGTAGTCACTGAGGCATGTTCTTAATCACCCAGACTCTATCTCTATCCTAGTGTGCTCTGAGTAGTTCAGACCCATGGAAATCAATTTTACCAAGCCTTGACTTTCTTTTTGTTGAAAATAAGGCAGTCTTTGCTGAGTGCCAGGGTTATGCAATTCCCTAAACTGTCAGGAAGCATTTCATTCCCAGCTCCAACTCCCCTGAGAGTCTCAAGCAATGGAAATTACCGGGTTTGTCGTAATTGCTGTTGTTCTGCCTGTGTTTGGAGATGCATCTTGGGCCAATCCACGCTGTACACAGGACGTCCGGCACCCCAGGGCCAGCCCTGGGGGGGGGAGGGGGAAAGGAAGGGGTCTTTCCCTCCTCTCCATCCTTTCTTTTTTTTTTAATTTTTTTATTATTAATTGAACATAAATTTTTTTTTACAAGGTGTTGTGCAAAGAGGGTGCGGTTACATAGTAGGGCAGTGTGTACATTTCTTGTGATATCTTACAACCTGTTTTTCCATCCCTTGTCTAGGTCAGGTAGACCCATATGCAATATACAATGTATCAAGCACATATACAGTGTTCACAGACTTGGTCTCTACTGTCTCTCCATCTCCCTTTGTTAACAGTCATATATCAGGGAGATCATGCCCCTTTGTTTTCTGTGTTCTAGGCTTGTCTCACTCAACATTATTTGTTCGAGTTCTGACCATTTCCCTGCGAATAACAATATTTCACCATTCCTAATCGCTATGTAGTATTCCATTGTGTATAAGTACCATATTTTTTGGATCCATTCATCTGTGGAGGGGCATCTGGGTTGTTTCCAAATTTTGGCTATTGTGAATTGTGCCGCGATAAACATGGAAGTACAAATGTCCTTTTGATATCTTGGGTTTTGCTGTTTAGGATAGATGCCTAGGAGTGGTATGGCTGGGTCATAGGGTAGGTCTATATTGAGCTTTTTGAGAAACCTCCATACTGTTCTCCAAAGTGGTTGTACTAATGTGCACTCCCACCAACAATGGAGAAGGGTTCCTCTTTCCCCACAGCCCCTGCAGCATTTGTTGTTTCCTGAGTTCAGAGTATAGGCCATTCTAACTGGGGTGAGGTGGTATCTCAGGGTTGTTTTTATTTGCATTTCCTTTACTAGCAGGGATGTTGAGCATTTCCTCATGTGTTTCTTTGCCATTTTTATATCTTCTCTTGTGAAGTCTCTCTTTAGCTCTTTTGCCCATTTCCTAATAGGTTTATTGGGCTTGGAGGGGCTTAGTTTTTTGAGTTCTCTGTAGATGACAGATATCAGGCCTTTGTCTGTTGCTGTGCTGGTAAATATCCTTTCCCATATTGTTGGCTGTCTTTCTATTTTGGTGGCTATGACCTTAGCTGTGCAGAAACTTTTTAATTTGTAGTAGTCCCATTTGTCGAGTCTTTCCCCTATTTGTTGTGCCCCTGGGACTCTATTCAGGAAGTTCCTTCCTGTGCCTATAAGTTCTAGTGTCTTTCCTACTCTGTCCTTCAGTAGTTTCAAGGATTCAGGCCTGATGTTGAGGTCCTTGATCCATTTTGAGTTGATCTTGGTGCATGGTGATAGGCTTGGGTCTACTTTGAGTTTTCTGCATATGGCTGCCCAGTTCTCCCAGCACCAGTAGTTGAAGAGGCTATGTTTGTTCCATTGTGTGTCTTTAGCTCCTTTGTCGAATATCAGTTGGCTGTAAGAGTGCGGTTTTATTTCTGGGTCTTCAATTCTAATCCACTGGTCTTCCGATCTGTTTTTATACCAATACCATGCTGTTTTAGTTATGATGGCCTTGTAGTAAAGCTTGAAGTCTGGTATGGTGATACCTCCTGCACTATGTTTTTTGCCTAGAATTGCTTTGGCTATTCTAGGTTTTTTGCTGTTCCATATGAATTTATGGATTGGTTTCTCTATTTCAGTGAAGAATGTGGCTGGGATTTTGATAGGTATTGCATTGAATTTGTATAACAATTTGGGCAATATGGCCATTTTCACTATATTGATTCTGCCTACCCATGAGCATGGGAGGTCTTTCCATCTCCTTGTGTCTTCTTTGATTTCCCTTATTAGATTTTTGTAGTTTTCATTGAATAGGTCCGTCACGTCCTTGGTTAAGTTGATCCCTAGGTACTTTATTTTTTTTTTTTGGCTACTGTAAATGGAATTGTTTCCATAATTTCCTTTTCTGTTTGTCTATTGCTGGTGTACAGAAAAGCTGCTGACTTTTGTGGATTGATTTTGTATCCTGCTACTTTGCCAAATTGGTTTATTAGATGTAGGAGTTTGGGTACTGAGTTTTTTGGGTCCTTGAGATATAAGATCATGTCGTCTGCGAATAGGGATAACTTGATTTCTTCCTTGCCGATGTGGATCCCTTTGATGTCCTCCTCTTGTCTTATTGCTATGGCCAGGGATTCCAGCACTATGTTGAACAGAAGTGGGGAGAGTGGGCATCCTTGTCTTGTTCCTGTGTTTAGGGGCAATGATTTAAGTTTCTCTCCATTTAATATGATATTAGCAGTTGGTCTGTTGTATATGGCTTTTATTGTTTTGAGGAATGTTCCATCTATTCCTGTTCTCTCCAAAGCTTTTAATAGGTATGGATGTTGTATTTTGTCGAAGGCTTTTTGGGCATCAACTGAGATAACAATGTGATTCTTGATTTTAGTTCTGTTTATGTGGTGAATTACATTGATTGATTTACGGATGTTGAACCATCCTTGTGACTGAGGGATGAAGCCTACTTGGTCATGATGTATGATATTCTTGATCAGTTTCTGGATCCTGTTAGCTAATATTTTATTGAGGAGCTTTGCATCTGTGTTTATTAGTGATATTGGTCTGTAGTTCTCTTTTTTTGTTGGATCTTTGCCTGGTTTGGGGATGAGTATGATATTAGCTTCGTAGAATGAGTTTGGGATTTCTCCCTCCGTTTCTATTTCGCGGAAGAGTTTGAGGAGTATTGGAATTAGCTCCTCACTAAAGGTTTTGTAGAATTCGTTTGTGAATCCATCTGGGCCTGGGCTTTTCTTAGTAGGGAGGTTCTTGATTACCTCTTGTATCTCACCATAAGTTATTGGTTTATTTAGTTGATTTATTTCTTCTTGGTTCAGTTTGGGCAGTTTGTACTTCTCTAAGAATTGATCCATTTCTGTAAAATTATTGTTTTTTGCTGAGTAGAGGTTTTGGAAATAGCTCCTTATGATTGTTTGAATATTGTGTGTACTTGTTGTAATTTTTCCTGTGGAGTCCCTGATTTTACGAATATGAGTCTCTTCTTTTTTTTTGTGAGTCTTGCAAGGGGTCTGTCAATTTTGTTTATTTTCTCAAAGAACCAGCTTTTAGTCTTATTTATTTGTTGAATGGTCTTTCTATTTTCAATCAGATTTATCTCTTCTTTAATCTTTGTAATCTCTCCCCTCCTAGTCGTTTTAGATTCTGTCATTTCTTGTTTCTCCAGTTGTTTTAGTTTCATCGTGAGGGTATTCACCTGCTCTGCTTCCATTCTTTTAATGTGGGTACTGAGTGCAATGATCTTGCCCCTCAGTACTGCCTTAGCTGTGTCCCATAGGTTTCTTTGTGATGTGTTTTCTTTGTCATTGTGGCTTATGAATTCGTTGATTTCATCTTTAATTTGATCTGTGGCCCAAGTGTTGGATAGCAGCGTGGGGTTTAGCCTCCAAGAGTGTGTATAGGCTCTGTGGTATCCTTTGTTGTTGAGGGTTACCTTTAATCCACTGTGATCAGATATAATACATGGGATGATGTCAATACTTTTGTATTTGCTGAGGTTCTTTTTGTGGGCTATGACGTGGTCTATTTTGGAATATGATCCATGGGCTGCTGAAAAGAAGGTGTATTGGGTCTCTGTAGGGTGGAAGGTTCTATATAGGTCTGTTAGATCCATTTGGGAAATGGTGTTATTTAGGTCCTCAGCTCCCTTACTAATCCTCTGGGTGTTGGATCTGTCTCTTGGAGAGAGAGGAGTATTAAAGTCACCCACTATGATTGTGTTTGCATCTATCTTGCTCTGTAATTCTGAGAGAATTTGCTTGACATATGTCGGGCCTCTTTTGTTCGGTGAGTATACATTTATCACCGTGATGTCTTGGTTCTGGATTTTTCCTTGTATTAATATGTAGTGTCCTTCTTTGTCTTTTTGAGTGGACTTTAAAGAGAAGTCCAGCTTGTCTGAGATCAGAATGGCTACACCTGCCGTTTTGGTGGGTGCATTTGCTTGGTAGATCTTGCTCCATCCTTTCATTCGAAGCCTGTTTTTGTCCCTTGCTGTAAGGTGGGTCTCTTGTAGACAGCAGATGTCAACTTTTTGTTTGCGGATCCATTCTGCCAGTCTGCTCCTCTTGATCGGGGAGTTTAAGCCATTTATATTTAAAGAGATCAAGGATAAGGGTGTTTTTTCTCCTTCCATATTCTTGTTGGGCTGTTTTTTCCTGTTTTTTTTTTTTTTTCTTCTTGTCTTTAGTGAGCTGGTCTTTCTGCTGGACTTTGGCTGTTGAAGTTTCTTTCTGATTCTGTCTGTGTGTCTTTTACGATCTCTGTTGGGTGGGCTTCCCCTCTTAATATTCGCTGTAGGGCTGGTTTTTTATTCACATACTCCTTTAGCTCCTCTTTGGTGTGGAAAGATCTGGTTCTCCCTTCGAATGTGAACTCCAGTTTCGCTGGATATTTGATCCGAGGTTGTAAATTGTTATTCTGAAGTACTTGGATGGTGTTCTTCCACCCACTACGAGCTTGGTAAGTTTGTGTGGATAAGTCGGATGTTATTCGAATCCTCTTCCCATTGAAAAAAGTTTCCTTCTTCGCTTTGGCTGAATTCAGAATTTGCTCTTTAATCTTGAGGTCTGTAGTCCTGAATATTATGTGCCTTGGGGTGGTTTTCCTGGGGTCTGGCCTGCCAGGTGTCCTATAGGCTTCGGTTACCTGGATGGGGTCCCCTGTGAGATTGGGGAAGTTTTCTGCAATAACTTTATTGAGAACATGATTAAGCCCTCTGCTCTGATATTCGGCTCCTTCTTCTATTCCAATTATGCGCAGATTATATCTCTTGTCTTTGTCCATTAGTTCCTGGATTAATCTTCCCTGAAGCTTCACCTTTTCTTGGAGTGTGGTCATTTTCTGGTTGTTGTCAGCTGCTTCATCGTCCAGGCGAGAGATTCTGGATTCCATATGGTCAACTCTTTGTGTTATGGTTTCAATTGCGGAGTTTATGGATGTCAGAGAGCTATTCATGGTTGTCCTATCAGCTCTGATCGTGGAAATTTCTTCCTTTAAAGAGTTGTATTTTAAATCTATTTTTTCATGCATTTCAATTCTCAGGGTGTGGAGATTTTCTTTAAAGGCGGCTTGCATTGTATCCATTTTTGCTTCCATTTCTTTAAACGAGGCTTGCATTGTATCCAGTTTTGCTTCCATTTCTTTCTTGGCTTCCTGGGTGTCCTTCCAGATTTCCGCTCTAAACTCCTGGAATTGTTTTCTGATTTCATTTCTGACGCTTTTGATCATTCCTGTTAACATGGCCTCATTTGCTTTTTTATTCTCCATCTCCTCTTCAGTCGTGCTGCTTTTTGGAGCTGGCGAGTTGGCTTGTCCTTTGATGAACTGAGTTATGTTTCTTTGTGATTTGCGCATCTGGAGCTCTGTGTAGGTCTTTCCTCCCTTCTGTGTAGGCGTGTCTACGGCAGCAGGTGCTGTCGCTGTGGCCCCGCCCACCAGTGCAGGGCACGCCTACCAGAGCAGGCCCCGCCCTCCTGTGCACTGTGAGTCCCCTACAACAGGCACTTTAGCGGGGTCTGCCTCCCAGAGCGAGCCCTGGGTTGTTGGGTTGTGCTTGCGCCCTCCCGCGAGTCCGTTGGGGGGGGAGGCAGTATGTGTGGGGCCCGGTGGGATCGACTGTCCCGGTGTGGCTTGGCACCCTCAGACCTCGCCTCCGCTGCGAGGAGGGTGAACAAGATCAGGCTCAGGTGACCCTGCTGGGCTGGTATTGCCCACCAGCGCCTGTGATTTTAGTTGTAAGAGTCCGCAAGGTCTAGGCGCCTCGGGTGGGGCTTGCCCTGCCGGCCGTCCCCGGCCCCTGTTGGGAAGGGGACGGGGCTGGTTCTGCCAGTTCAGGAACCTTTGGGGGCTTGGGGCTGTTCTGCCCTTCCCCTGCTAGACTGGCTTCCCAGCGCCTGATGGGAGCTTCCCGCCTGATTTGGGGAATCTTTGTTCCCACGGGAGTGGGGAGGGGGAGGGAGGGAGATATAGCTTCTTTGTCGGGCTTGGGTCTCCCGTTGGGGGAAGGGATTATGGGGGACTCACTTTTGCTGCTTTGTGTGTGTGTCCCGCGCAGCCGTTGGCCCTTCAGGGGTTGGCGAAGTGTTGTGGTGGCATCCCCCGTTCCCTCTTTCTGCCGCGCTGGGTTCCCTTGTCCGAATCCGGTGTGGACCCGAACTTCTCGTCGCTGCCGGTATGTGTCTTGCTCCGCACCCTGCCTTGTGTCCGTGGGGTCTCCCGCTATATGGATTCTGCGCTCCTGGCAACCTGTCTGCCGATCGCCGGGTTCCCCTTTCCCAGCCTGACCCTGTTTGGGCCAGGGTCGGCTGGTGGGGGGAGGGCGCCCCGATGAATCTCCGGCTCCGTGTAGGTTTTCGGTTCTTCTTTTTTGCTCCTTTTTGTTTTCCTGCGTTTCTCCACTGCTTCTGGATGCTGGTTTTGCTGGGTTCTTGGTGGAGTGTTGGGTGTTGGAGTTTCCACCTCGCTATTCAGTTGGTACGAGTCGGGGTGCCTCCCTATTCTTTCGGCGCCATCTTTCTCCTCCTCCCCATTTCTCTCCATCCTATCTTAATTCACATACTGAAAGAGGCTCAACCCCTCATGGACCGACCCTCTGCCCTTTCTGCCATGAACATGCTTATCTAAATTCACCTTCATCACTAAATCCTTATAAATCCTCATACCAAAAAACAGGACCTCTCCTATTGATGCCTATATTCTGATATGATTTCTCCAATCCTCTAGCATTACATTACTTCAAATGTTAAATAAAGGCCACATTATGTCAATTCATTATAATTTATATTAAGTTATGTTATTAGTTATAATTTATATATATATACTATATGCAAACAAGTACTGAGGATGCTGGATGAACTATTCCTATTTAGAAAATATTTTGTATTGTAATATAACATGCTTATGCAATCCCCTATCTGATGTGAACTGAAAGTAATAGGGCCAGTATTTAGGATGCACTATTCAAAGTACACATAGTAACCAGAGTACAAGCCAAACTATCCATAATTCTAATGGAATATCAATAAAAAAATAATACATTCTTTCTGATAATAAAAGCTAACTTAAGTGTGATCATTTCCTTTTTAAAATGTGAAGGTACATTTTTAAATACACCCTCAGGATCTAGAGGCTTAGGCTTATAGTTTAGCTACTCCAGAGGCTGAGATATGGGGATTATGGTTCAACCTGGCCTAGGCAGACATATTCAAGTGACTCTTATCTCTAGTTAATCAACACAAGAAGCCAGAACTGGAGGTGAGGCTTGAGGAATAGAAAACCAGCTCTGGGGAAAAGACTGAGCCAGAGTAGAAGGCCCGCAACTGAACCTCCACATCCCTTACTGGCATTCACATGTACATGCACGCACACATGCATGCACACTTGCATGCACACACACAATATATAGATAGAAATGCTAAACTAGCTCAATTTTCTGAGTGATGAAGCCAAGAGAAAATGCAACAAGCTGTTATTACACCTTACTCAGACTAATGCACAAGCCCAGCACCCAGGTTGAGACCAGCTGTTAGGTGTGGATGTTCTGCCCTGGGGGAATCTCACTCGGTCACCAGTACCTGGCAGAGCCAATGGGACTCCTGTGTTTAGGGGCCTACATAGCCTGTTGTTCATTTAAACCTAACGGAGCTGTTCTGCCCACTCAGCAGACCCCACGTCCACCCGTGTACCTCTTCCCCTCCCTCATACAGAAGCCCCGTGATGGCAGCGATGGGTTGGTCACACAGAATTCATCAGCCATGGATTTGCCTTCATATGTGGCTGTACTGTTGGAACAGTACTAAGGATAGTCTCTCTTCAGAAAGACATTAACACCAGGGCCAGCGGTGTGTTCAAACTGAGCGATGAGTGATGAGTGCGAATGAGAAGTAAGGCAGAAGCTCCATGTCTGCCATTTATTTATTATCTTTTAAGTAGTTTTACAAAGGAGTCGCCATTCAGCAAAGCAGTTTATGACTGAGTAGACTGGGTCTTTTGCTAGCTGCTTTGGTGGGGATTCTGATTTTTATTATTGTTTTGGAGTGTTCTTGTTCACTTTTGTGTCAGGATAGGGGTTGGAGCTGTGGGCCTTGGTCCTCTCTCTTCACTTTGGTTATCAATACTGACAGTCAACAGCATGAGCCACAGCTCTACTGCCAGCCCATTGATGGTCCACTGGAGATAAACGCGTGGACTTTTCTTCCAAGGCTAGCTTTGAACCTCAGTCTTCAGACCTCGGCCTCCTGAATACCTAGGATAACAGATGTGAGCCACCAGTGCCTGGCTCTAGGGATTCTCCCTCTTCATAACCTGATGGTGTTACATTCCTGTGTCTCACCGGCAGCAATTGAAAACATCGGCAGTGATGGCTCCTAAGGCATAAGCTATTCCCCAAGGCCCATAGGATTGGATCCCTCAGTACACACAGTGCACACACACACACAGTGCACACACAGTGCAGTGAAAGGCACTGAAGGGATTTTAATGATCCCTCCCTCCCTCATTTCACAAAGAAGTGAATTCTACTCAGAGACACTGAGAGGCGCTTGGCCCCACAACCACCCCGTGACAACGTGCAGCTGGAAACCTCACCGCAGTCACTCACTCTTGGCTGCTGTTTTTCCACTCTTCTCTGCATGATGTTCTCAGGGGCAGAATGGAAGACATGCTGCATGACATCGCACCTTCTCTGCATAAATACGGTGATAGGAAAGCAAAGTTTTGGATGTTAGTATTTACACCAGGTCAGGTAGAAACATTGGACATAGCCCTCTTCTTGCTCCACCAATGACTGCTGGCCAGTCAATCTAATCCGCATGCCAGCATCCTGGCGCCTCTGACTGGCTTGGACCAGCCTCTCCCTTCCATGCACGACATCCTGCTCATACCAAGTCCCCAGCACTGGAAATGCACGTGGTGACGGTCCACACCATGGAGGAGGAGGAGGAGGAGGAGGAGGAGGAGGAGGAGGAGGAGGAGGAGGAGGAGGAGGAGGAGGAGGAGGAGGAGGAGGAGGTCTTTCCATGAGACTCATGTTCCCTTCTCCTCTAGTTATCTATTCAATTGGAGATAACAGAATCCCCCTTCTCAGAGGAACCTCAGGAATTAAGTTTTTCTGACTCAACCCACTTGGGCTGAGGTAACAGAGAACGAAAGGGAGTTTGAGCCCTGTGCAATGAGGCCAGAGAAGGAAAGACAAAGTAGCAGAAAAGTAAAGTGGAAGTTACAAAAGGGCCAGGAGAATATCCACAAGCCTTTTTACTTGTTTGTGGACAAAAAGGCTGGGGTAAGAAAAAGCACGCACCCTGGGAATTTCCAGGGCCCTGTGGTGTTGCCACCGCTCTGACAGCCAGTGTGTCAATGCTGGACATGCCATCCAAACATTATTTAGAGATCTTCCAGAAGTAAGTCTGTGTCTCTGTCCTGTTTTGTTATATTTTGCTACATTCTGTGTTTGCCTTAGTCTTGAGTCTCTTGTTGTGTTCAGTCTTAGGCCTCTATATGGGAAATCAAAGCCAGCTTTGTGCTGTGTCCCTTTCTATAATGAGGCAGCTGGGAGTGTGGAGGCAGCTGAGGACATTGTACTAACATCTAGCTAAAGTTGACAAATTGAAATTGTGAAATGCTCCTGGCTAAAATTGGCCTAAGATAGTCAGGCCACTTGGTGGGCTAAGAGATCAGTCTCAGGTACCTGCCCTTCTTCCAACTGAAGATAAATAAAGGGTCAATTGATATGTAAGATGCTCTAGTAAATTAGGATAAAGACTAGAGTCAAGTGCTGTCTGTGGGCTGAGTCTGGCTCCAGGTACCCCCTTCCATGTATCTTCAGCAGAAAAGTATTTGGTGTTTTGGTTTTGGCTTAAATCCTGATCACCTGCAAATGTAAGATTGCCACTGAAAATGTATGGCCCAATGTTCATTTTTGTTATCTTTAAGAACTTTTGCATGAGTGTGTGAGTATAAACATGTTCAAGATTAAAAACTGTCACCATGATGTAAGAATGGGTGAGTTTCAAAAGGTTTGGGGCATTATCTAAAGTCTAAAAGGATATGGCATTCTTTTAAAGAGAAACAGTTAAAAGGATTTCTGTAATTTGTGGTTGAAAATTTTGGTATCTTAATGCATTATTAATGCATTTAGGATGTTTGCACTGTCATAAAGCTATCTGGTTCAGCAAAGGCACTGGGAACTTAATTTATTTCCCCTGTAAAATTTGGGACTGAATGTCAGAAATTAGGATATTAATGTTTGGTTATCACTGTTAAAGAACTTCTTGGGTTTCTCATTCAGAGACAAAGAGGAAAATACAGGAAAAACCTGGGGAAGGCCTGTGTGCCTATCCTCAGGAGTGAGGGGTGATCTGGCAAAAGTGCCTCTTAGTCAGTTCACACATGGTAGCACAGGCCCTAGTGCAGAGTCCGTGCATGGTGAGTCAGGCTATAGGGGGAGGCCATGCATGGTGGAAGAGGGTAAGCTGGCATCAAGGCAGTTCATCAAGCTCTAAGGAGTGGGATGTATATGCCCATTCTGCAAGACAGGCCAATGGAGACCTTTCTTTGTCCTCTTTTGTTTCAGATGAACACTGGAAACCTGATGGTAAAATGAATAATTTGATTGGTATTTCTAAAATTGCCCCTTAGGATGGATTAAAACTGGAAAATCTTAAAAGAGAATTAAAAAAGGTTTATTTGGATGATGAAACTTGACTTCTGTGCTAATTTGCAATTTGGATGTATTGAAAAAGTGAAGATGCTAAGTCTGGATTCTTGTGCTTGTAATTCTGGTATTTGTAATTCTTGCATAAAGGAAAACCTCAATTGAGTTCAGATGTTCTAGGCAGTAACTCGGCCTGAAGAAAATAAATGGTCTTTTAAAATGAGCAGCCTGAAGCAATGCATGGTACCTGTCTAGGCTTCAGAGTTCTTCATAGCAAGTGAAAGCCAAAGTATAACTGATAAAGCAGAAGTTAGCAAAAGGCTTTAGAAATCAAGAATGCATTTCTAGATAAAAAAAAAAATTGGAAGTAAAACTTGTCCTAGATGTTTGTTTCAAATTGGATAAAGGAAAAATTAGGGCTAACAAGATGATTTAATTGCTACTCCAGTTTGCCTTGCAAGTTTTCTGTAAAAATTATAAAACTTGCAGACAGGCCACAGAGGAGGACAGATGATTCCTACAAGTTTGTCAGATGTAACTTTGATCCTTAGTAAGTTCCAGGTAAGATCATGCTTAAAAAGTACTTCTGTGTAGACCACCTTGTTACTTTTAACTGGAGTAAAGTGGCCTTTTGTAAGACTCATTGATCTGAAATCTGCGTTTCAAAGCCAGCCCAGGCAGAGAAAGGTCCCTGTGAGAGTCTTCATCTCTAATCAGCCAGTGGAGTGCTGGGAACAGAGTTGTGAGTTGTGTGGAGCTCAAAGTGGCAGAGTGCTAGTCTTGAGCTGGAGAGCTGAAGGACAGCATTCAGGCCCTGAGTTCAAGTCCCGAGACAGTAAAAGTGGAAAAGTCACTCCTGGGACCTTACATTCCAGCCTTTTAATAATTATGAAAAGGGGTGCCAACTCTCTCTGGCTACTTCCTGCTGGCAAGGAGCATTGACATTAGGGATTAAAGGTGGATATGTGGCCCCACTGGGAGGAGGCAGCAAGCAGCAGTTGTCCCTTGGTGGTAAGTTCTTAGACAGAGTCTCCAAGAGTTCTCCTGATGCAATGATTGGGTCTTCAGGTATTCAAGACAGCTTTACCTTGGTAGGTCCAAGGGAGGGCACAGGTGTACCTTGAAGTAAATGTTGGTATAGAAGAGGTAAGAGCAGAAGGCCTTTTTTTGTTGACAGATGAATTTACTGTGGCTGTCCCTTGAGCTTGACTGAGGGCGTGGTTGGTCAGTAGAAGCTGGTGAAGGCCTTTCCACTCTGGCTTTTTTATCTGGGCCTTAGAAGGGGAGACTCTATATCCTTTGGCCAATAGGAAGTTGAGGAGGTCAGCTGTGTGTTGGTAGGCCAATTCAAGGGGAGGGCTGTAAAGCAAGATATCATCCACTTACTGAAGAATGACATTAGGAGATGCCTGGAGAGAGGAGATCCTTTGCTAAAGCTTGTCCAAAAAATGGGGACTATCTCGAGGGAGGACTGTTCAGGTTAGCTGTTGTGTCCTGAAGGTATATGGGTCCATCCAGTAAAAGCAAAAAGGTCCTGACAGTTGAAATGTAAGGGGTTGTTAAAAAAAATGCATCCTTGGGCTGGGAATATGGCCTAGTGGCAAGAGCGTTTGCCTCCTACACATGAAGCTCTCGGTTCAATTCCCCAGCACCACATATATGGAAAACGGCCAGAAGGGGCGCTGTAGCTCAGGTGGCAGAGTGCTAGCCTTGAGGAGGAAGAAGACAGGGACAGTACTCAGACCCTGAGTCCAAGGCCCAGGACTAGCCAAAAAAAAAAAAATGCATCCCTAAAGTCCAGCAATGAGATGTCGGTGGTGCCAGGAGGAATGGCTGAGGTTTAAACAGGTGGGGGCTCCTGCATTGAGCCCCTCCCGGGGGTGGACCTTACAGTCATCTCCCCTCTAACATTTGCATTAGCCTCTGTGTCATCAGGCCTCTAACCTCCCCTCCTGGAATGTTTTCAGAACTGGCATTTGATCATTGGCAATATTATCCCTCTAGCCCTCCCATCCAAGGCTAATTTCTTCTTTGCCTCAGACATTGAGAAAGTGTAGAGCTGGAAATTTTGGACTGGGAACTCTTTTTTAAAAGAAATTTTTATTGTCAAACTGATGTACAGAGAGTTTACAGTTTCATACATTAGGCATTGGATACATTTATTGTACTGTTTGTTACCTCCTCCCTCATTCCACCTCCCTCCTCCCCCTTTCCCTTTTCCCCCCCCATGAGTTGTTCAGTTCATTTACACCAAACAGTTTTGCAATTATTGCTTTTGTAGTCGTTTGTCTTTTTTACCCTGTGTCTCTCAATTTTGGTTTTGCCTTTCAGTTTCCTAGTTCTAATACCAGTATACACGATTTCCAATGTACTCAGATAAGATACAGAGATAGTGCAGGTACGACCACAGGAAAGGGATACAAGAAGATAGTCAATAATAGAAGCTATGGTTTCACATAGCACATTTAAAGTAGTTACAACAGTGATATAACATTTGTTTCCATAACATGGATTTCATTTCCCTTAGCATCATCTTATGTGTTCATAAGGGTATCACTATTGACTGGAAACTCTTGAGAGAGATTTTCTGTAATAACTGCTTGTTCTTGGATAGGAGGTTTAGGGCTGAGTCTAATGCTGGAATGAAAGGAGTAATATGGGTGACATTCCAGGCAGTTGAGTGCCCCTTTTTAACAAATGAGTGTAAGGCTGGAGGGACCCAAACTCATGTTTACAGAAGATTTGGTTAAGGACCAGGTGGGTTCTGACCTTTAGTACATTAACATTTTACAAAATGACAGATTTTTTGAAAATGGTGAGATGCAATATAAGGGAAAGTAGAAAATCTACAGTGTTAATGAGTTACAACTATAATTATGCTGTATAATAACCTAAAGTTAAATGAAACATAACTTCTAGTAACAATAAATCCCATGTTACTTAAGGGTTTTTGTTTTTTTTTGTTGTTGTTGTTGTTTGGCCATGGGGCTTGAACTAAGGGCCTGGGTGTAACCCTTGAGCTCTTTTGCTCAAGGGTAGCACTCTACAACATTGAGCCTCAGCTTCAATTCTGGTTTTCTTGTTAATTGGAAATAAGAATCTCACAAGCTTTCCTGCCTGGGTTGGCTTTGAGCTGCAGTCTTCAGATATCAGCCTCCTGAGTATCTAGGACTACAGCTGTGAGCCACCAGTGCACAGACACTTAGGTTTTGTTGTTGTTGTTGTTGTTGTTTTTCCAGTCCTTGGCCTTGGACTCAGGGCCTAAACACTGTTCCTGGCTTCTTTTTACTCAAGGCTAGCACTCTGCCATTTGAGCCACAGTGCCACTTCTGGCCATTTTCTATATATGTGGTGCTGGGGAATCGAACCCAGGGCTTCATGTACAGTGGCAAGAACTCTTGCTACTAGGCCATATTCCCAGCCCAGCACTTAGGTTTTTAATGTGACATGTGCTTACTGAAAATATGTTGGATTGACAGCAAAACTGCTTCTAAGTGATAAAACTAACCATTGTCTTAACTCCCACATGAGGGACTGGTTTAAAAAATGCTTCTCATAGGAGTGTTGCTCAGAGTGGAAGAAACTTGAAAGCTATCACAAGAACCTTAGATATATTTTAACTTACCCATAATAGGTCAAGTAGTGCTATTTGAAATGAATCCTCAGTTCATCGTTGCTAGCCAGTTATGTTTATCCTATAAATCTGTATTCAAGATGAATAAATTCTATATCTGAATGTCCTAGATCTGAATGTCCTATTTGTGGATCTTTTGTAAACCACAAGACTTAAAATCTTGTAATCTATAGGATCACCAGATGTTTTGTATTACATATGACTAAATTGGATAGTTATACCACTCTATTCTCTAGCGGTTTAATTTTTCTCAAATATTCAACTACATGTAAATGCGGCTATTTGACACAGCTTTTGGACTCCACCAGTATGGTTTGAAGGCTGAGTAGAATGTTGTTGGCATCATATGTGCTTGCCCACTTGAACATACTTGAAATTAGTGAAGGAACTTAAAGACATAAGTAAATGATGTCAATTGTTGGAGCTCTTTTACTTTGGAGTGTCACATTGCTGTAGGACTAAAGTTTTGAGTTGTCACTAGGTATTTAAAAGTGACTGAATACTAGACAGGGTCCCATTTAATGTCATACCCTTAATTTCCTTAAATGAGTACAGCAAGTTGAACTTTGAAAACTTGTATCTCCCTCCTCTTCCTTCTATATACCTGTAACAACTCATTATAGTCAATGTTTGATACATAGTTATACTCTCAAGCTGGAGTGTACTTTACTACAAATCAGGCTATTACTCCCTAAACTCATCTGTAAATATTAGTTTACCTGGAAATGAACTTTTCATGGGACTTTTTATTCTGGGTAGAACATAGGTTCAGCAGATAATCTTGAGCAGGAGTCCCATACCTCTTTTTGTCTAGGGAATCCATTAACAATTCTTTTATGCTTTAAGATTGCTTTGTTTGTTTTGAAATACGAACCTGAATTATTTGAATTAAAATACATGAAAGATATTTTGAATAAGACTAGGAATAGTTGATCACCTGACTTCTTGGCTTGTGTGAATTTTATTGGGATGCCTAAAAAATAGCATGCCTCTATATTATAATGGTGCCAACACCCCGAAGAATGACTAAAGTCCAGCTTGAAAGAGCAAAAGGCTTTCATAGAGGGTACTTGCAGAGAAATGGATGACTATAAGGGTACGTATTGTTGAAACTATCTTCCAGGGTGCTGTTTTTGTATGTTTGTGTCTGAGTCCTTCACTGAGCATTTTCTCCACCTGATGGTGAAAGACTCACTTGATCTAGTTGAGGGGGACCAATATGTCAAAGCTTGGTTCTTTAATTCAGCATAATTACTTCTAGTCTTTTACCTGACTTTGGATCCAGTCCTGAATTGCCTCAGAACACCATGGGGGGGAAATGGTGATCCGTACCCCAAGTACTAGCCTGGATTTCAAGCTGAATTAGTTCCTTTCAAAATAGAACACTATCTCCATATTGCTGCTGGTCCCATGTCGGAGGCTTTCTGTTGGTGTTGAGTACAACCTAGGCTGAGGGTTTCTGATTGCCCTCTGACCATTCACAGCAATGCTCCACCCCCAAAAAGAGGAGTATCCTGTTCCAGATAAGTGTGCCAGGACAAACCTAGAACTTGGCAAGTTCTACTGTGGAAGTGAGTCTGGTGTTTGTTAGTGGTAGTAAATAGTTTTCCACACATAATGACTTTGTTATATTGTTGGCTATTCCAAGAATAAACATCTGAGAACCAGCTTGATTAGCTGTAAGACTAAGTTTAATCAGAAGGTCTTAGACATTGATGAAAAGTGACCTTTGTTATATTTATTCCTGAAGATGATCCATAGATGCCTTTCCCATGTTTCAATCTATAACTCATTATCCATTTTTATTATTTTAGTAGAGCATAGATTAGTAATTCTTTGAAGGAAAGACCTGTTGTATGCTTATTAATCCCTTTTGGTGGGAATGTATGTTGGAAGACTTAAAACTGAGTGCAGAAGTGAAGTGTTTTTTATATCTCTCTGATAAAATCTGAGGAGTAAACATTAGGGCAGCAAGGCACCTGAGAGACTTCCTGTTATACGGGAAGAAGTTAAACAGTTGAAGTTTGAGTTCATTTCCTAAGAAAGGTTTAGAGGACTTCTGAACAAAAACATAGTTGTATTTCAGAAAGTTGTGTATTTGTGATGTTCTGGCCAGTTTCTGGATTTGTTCAAGGTATGGGGAAAGGTCTCCTAGGATATTTGTCTGTCTATAGTGAGAAGTGATGAATGCAGGTCCTTGACATGCATCTAAGGATAGCAGTCACAGAATGAATAGGAAGCAATTCTGTCCATTGGCATTTTTGCATTAAAAAGACTTGATAGAAATAATGACTCTGATGGAAAAATATTGAACAGAATAGGCACAGAAACTTTTCAGGCATTATTGCTAGGTGCATTAATGTTCTTCCTATTCTGCTAACTCTAGAAGAGAAGCATCAAAGCCCAGCATGGCTGTATCCTGCAATGTCAGGTGAAGGGAAAAGTTACTAAGTCTTCCTGTAATGAAGCCTTTCTACTGTGGATTTATGTGACCACTTTACACTTCATCTCCACCATCGTGCTACTACATCCACATTTCCCTTATCCAAATCTTTATTGCTGATCTTTCAATTTTTCCTCTAGGCTGATACCGGGTCAGCTAGGCCACTGGCCATGGCTTAGATGTCTGTGTAAATTGTTTGCACCCTTTATCCTTCACACCTGGCATGATTAGTTACATTGTTTGAAACCTTATTCAAGGGTTCCATGGCTCATATGTGGATGAACTTGCAATAGTTTCTTCATTCTCCAGGTGTAAGCTTCTTAGGTTTATAGGCTTGTGCTCTGTTGCTTGACTCACGCCTCCTGCCCTATTATTTTTTTCTGTTCTGAAGATGATGTCTTTGGGACATTTCACTCCAACCATGAATTATGATGCTTCAGATCCTTAGCCTCCTGAGTAGCTAAAATGATAGACATGAGCTCCTGGTAATTGGTTTTGATTTTCAATGTGATCCTAATCTTGACCATCTCCCACAGTTTATTATTTTATTTGCTCTTTGGTGGGCATGGGGACACTTTATCGCAAGTTTCTAATTGGCCTTATAAGTCGTAACGCATTCATACACCAATGATGCATGTGTGATTATTCCAAATGACACATATGCTAGCCTCAATTATATGTCCAGACAGGGGAGGTCTGGATGGGTCCCAAATGTATTAGACCAAGTGACCAAAACAGAACTCTAATAAATGATTTCTTATCTGCATTTTAACATGTGGCCGTGACAGGGTATAGATCAATATCCAACATTGCCTGAGTTTCCCTTCACATGCATATTGCAAAAACAAGGCTAGAGAAACAAATTGGCTTCATAAACCTTTACCTTCTCAGGTGACTAGTGACACCTACAATATCTCTAGAACTTAGAGCGCTGGATTCCCCATTTCAGGAATCAAGACAAAATATGTATTATGGTGATGAAATAGAGTGGTTTCTCTTCTTTAATATTAACTAAAGTACATAATTGGGAGTAGAGTTACAGAAGGAAAGTCAAAGGCTTAGGGGGGTTCCCAAATGAGAAATGTAAAGTGTCTTGGTAGACAGAAGAAGGCATATGGGGCCTTCGGCTAAGTTGCTATTAACAATACCAAGGTGCTAAGTGTTTGTACTTACCCAACAGGAAAGACACTACTGTTGGGCAGAGGAGTCCGACCCACATGTTCAACATAGCCATAATTCAGAGTTGAATACAGATATATTGCAAGAGTGGGTAGTATGATAGTATAATTGGCTCTTGGCTACCTGGTTTGAGCCATCTATATAAAATAGTGGCACTATTGACTACAGAAAAGTATGTCTAGGAAGAATGCATTATGTTACACTTTATTTTATGACTTAGGAAAATCTAGCTCAGAGTTTTAGGAGAGTTTCGAGTAGGAAATTGTCTCCATGTTCAGGACTCAAAACTACTGGGCTATGGGTGAGATATCATCTTTTTCTCAAATGGGAAATAATTCTGCACCACAGGTTTGAACTGATTCTAGAACCCTATGGGTTTGCATCTTAAGTGTTTGGGTTTACCAGAGATGTCAGGATATTTACCCCCAGAATGATAGGACTATGTGACTTAATAGATCCTAGCAGGAGGACATGTTATAATGCAGCTTGGAGCTAGAGATAGGCATTGTTCCTGAACTTACAGATATCCTCACTGGATGCTTCTAGAACCATAGAATGCCTCAAGACATGAGCAGTTTCTCAGGATGAACCCCGACAGGGTGCCCTGCCTAATACGGAGAAAACTCTCCCAGAGATTTCCCAGTGGGTTCACTAGAAAGCTACTGTGGATACCTGTGTTCTTTAGATTTGAGCATCCAAACAATTCTACTTGCTGTGACATAAGCCACCAAGACATAGCTTTGGGTAAGTGTTGACTGCAAGAATAATTCTTGTTTAATTTGTGTGGAAATCAGTAAGGAAATGAGCTTCAATCCCAATGGAGGTGATGCTGCTTCCCAAACTGGTAGGAACTGAGGATTATATTTAACTTGGAAGTTTCAGGGTTTAAACTGTGGAAGCTCACTAGGAACTGTGAGCAAATAGACCCAGAAGACTATTCTGACCTCTCAATTCTTTGATCTAGCACAGGGAAAAATGCCCCATTTTGGCATGGGAGGTCCAGGGATAAGCATAGCATACAGGAAAGGCTTATTTCATGGTGTGGGAATACCTTCCAGACTTCCCTTAAACCACTGAAAGTTTGGAATAGTCATATTTTACTAAGTGGGGGGTCTGTAATGATTGCCTACTTTCTACACGTGAGCCCAATGGCAGAATATCATAGGCCCTCTCTGCAATGTTGAATATTGGATTCTACTAATGTCCATGGATGGGGATGTAGCATAGTCAACATGTTGATGTACTATCAAAAGGTTACCACAACCAAGGGAGGTAACATGTCTACCACTTCACAGAGGTATCCTTTTGTGATGAGAAAAAACTTGATCTGACAACCTAAACTATTGTACGTCAGCTACAGTAACATTGTACACTGCATGCATTGCTCTAATATGCTCTTTAGTTAGAGAAGGTGACGCTGAACTGGGGCCCAGGATGCTGTATATTTGAAATGTGCAGGTAGAATATATCTTCTGTGTGATTTTTTTTACTCCTAGTTCTCTGGGCTTTGGGGAAACTTTATAAATTGCAGAAGCATATTTAATCATGATGTCGATTGCCCTCCAAGCCAGAGGAGGACTACTAAGAATTGTTCCCTTAGTGGTTAAGCCATGTTCAAGTGAAATTTACCTCCAAATTTATCAAAGAAATTTACCACCAAAATTCTCCCCTGAGTATCTTACTATTGCCAATATACATACCTGTACTGGCTTCTGATATCAGGGACTTTGACTAAAGGAGTCAAGCCTTGATCCATGTGTCTTCCTGTTTATTTGTCAAGGGAGGTCTACACTGCTGATGCTGGTTTCATCAACCTTAGTGTCTCACCATTCCCTGGGTGGGGGAAGGGGGTGGTAAGCTTGAGTCTAGCCTGAGGCAAATGTGTATCTGACATTCTGTGGTGTCTGACATGCCAAAAACTGAGATTGGAGTTTTCACTTCTCAGATGAACATGATTTCTGTGGGCACTGAAGGAGGCAATGAAACTCTCAAACTTCCATGTCCACTAAGGAGATTTAAGTAAGAAATGGTCATAGAAACTCCACTAAATGTTCTGAGGGATTTACAGAGTGTTTTATATCTAAGATTGTTTATGCTTAAGTCTTATCCATGTGATCAATCATTATTGGTAATGACTTTGAAAGCTATAGTTCATCTAACTTCTTTGTCAGTGTCTACTTCTTAAAATATTGAACTAAAGAACTTTATAAGGGTTTCTTTAGTTTTTGCAAGAACATACTGGGAGGCAATTTGTAGCTTGACAAAAACATTCCTCATATGAATTGACAACTTTTTTTTTTTGCCAGTCCTGGGGCTTGGACTCAGGGCCTGAGCACTGGCCCTGGCTTCTTTTTGCTCAAGGCTAGCACTCCGCCACTCTGGATCAATTATAAAGTTTACTACTTGGCCCCAGATCCCCAAGCTCTAACAACAGTCCATGTTAAGTTCATAACTACCATCCAGATACCCAAGTATCCTCTGAAAGCATCACAGATATACAAAGTGAATTGGTTTTCCACAGTCCTGGGAGAGACTGGGAGGACAAGGGCATTGTCACAAAGTGAGTGACAATTGCCCTTCAATCTCCTAGAATCCTATGTAGTGCCTCTCTATGAGAACAAGAATCTGCTCCTTAATCCCCGTAGCCTCACAAGTCGTCCAGTGCAAATTATGTAAACCACAGTATGTGAAGCATTTATACCTCTGAGGGACTGAGCAATCTCTCTTAAAACTTTTTTTTTTCACGGAGATAAAATTCAGAAATACCCAGTCTTATAGGAAACTAGATTTGCTAGCAACTGCATAGTTTAATTGCCCTGAAAGCTTTCTGGTTCTGGATTTTTTTTTAGGAAGTTATGATTTTTTATTGGTCATGGGCCTTGAACTCAGGGACTGGGCTTTGAACTTGAGTTCATTTTGTTATAAAAAATAAAACACAACAACTACTTATTTATTGTCAAAGTGATGAACAGTGGGGTTACAGTTTCATACATAATTCAGTGAATACCTTTCTTATTCAACTTGTTACCTCCTCCCTCATTTTCCCCAACCTCTCCCCTCCCACTCTCCCTCTCCCCCTGTACAGTTGGTTAACACCCAATGGTTTTCTAAGAATTGCTATGGATTCTTTTGTCTTTTTATCCTTTGTCTCTTGGTTTTCATATTCGCTGTCCCTTCCCTAGTTCTAATACACATATATACAGTATCCAGGGTACTCAAATGAGATACAGTGATAGCGGGGGTACAACTACTGGAAGGAAATACAAGAGAAACAAAAAAAAAAGCTATGGTTTCACATGGCATGTTGAGGGGCTGGGAATATGGCCTAGTGGCAAGAGTGCTTACCTCATATACATGAAGCCCTGGATTCAATTTGCCAACACCACATATATAGAAAAGGGCCAGAAGTGGCACTGTGCTCAAGTGACAGAGTGCTATCCTTGAGCAAAAAGAAACCAGGGACAGTGCTCAGGCCCTCATTCCAAGGCCAGGACAAGCCAAAAAAAAAAAAAGGCATGTTGAGAATAATTACAGCAATGACATAACACTTCTTTCCATAACATGGAGTTCATTTCACTTAGCATCATCTTATGTGGCCATAAGGGCATAGCTATTGGGCTATTGTGATCTTCTGCTAGGACTAGCCTAAACCTGTACTAATTATTCCCTATAAGGGAAAACACAGAGTCCAGGTATCTTTGTGTCTGGCTCACTTCACTTAGTATTCTTTTCCCAAGTCCTTCCATTTCCTTATGAATGGGGCATAGAATTCCATTGTGTATATGTGCTTTTTCTCCAAATTTCAAATTTCCTTACAATCAACAGATGAAAACATAAAAATGTCATTCCTCTCAAGACAATTAAATGTCACTGGATTTTTTTTAATACATCAGATTCAAATGGCAGAGAAAAAAAAAAGAAAAACAACGATCTCATGTTTTCCATGGGTGCTCTATGCCAGTGCCAGTGGCTCCTGCCTGTCATCCCCATAACCCAGGAGGCTGAGATCTGAGGATCACAGTTCAAAGCTGGCCTAACCAGGAAAGTCCATAAGGCTCTGATCTCCAATGCAGCAGTAAAAAAAAAAGCCCAAAGTGGAGCTATGGCTCAAATGGTAGAGAACCCAGCCTTGGACACACACACACACACACACACACACACACACACACACGAGCTCAGGTACAGTGCCTAGGCCACGAGTTCAAGCAGCAGGACTGGCACAAACAGAAATTGGTACTCACCAGAAAGGTGCCATGACCTAAGAGAAATTCTTCCATTATCACTTGAGGCTGAAACACCTATGCATGTGGTAGAGGAAGAGGAGATTGCAAAGATCGAAGCCTGAAGACCAGGAGTGATATTGAGCTCAAGGAGAAGACCCTGAAGGCCATGGCCCGTGTCACTGTCACCTCCCTGAGTCTGATTCCAGAGGGCACTGGGTGTCACCTGGATTCCCTTGGAAAAGGGAAGCACCTGGGAGGTGACCAGGTGCAGGGCCACGGGCATCATGGGAAGGCACAGCTTCAGCTGCCTGCCTTGAAATGTAGAGGGGTGTTTGTAGCCAGGCATGTTAGCCAGGGCTTGGAGGATGTTATGTAAGACACATCACAAATGGTTGGGCATGGTGGCTCATGCCTGTAACACTGGCTACCCAGGAGGCTGAGGTCTGAGGATCACAGTTCAAAGCCAGCCAGAGTAGGAAAGTCTGTGAGATTCTCATCTCCAGTGAACCACCAGAAAACCAGAAGCGGTGCTGTGGCTAAAGTGGTAGAGTGCTAGCCTTGAGCTGAAGAGCTCAGGGACAGTGCCCAGTCCCTGAGTTCAAGTCCCAGGACTGGCAAAAGAAAAAAGTTGAGGGTGAAATAAACACAGAAAGGAGAGAAGAGAGGGAGATAGTATCCTACCCAGAATTCCCAACTTCTCCTGGGCAACGTGACAGATGAGCACCTTCAAACATCTGGACAGACATGTGCCACAGCTCTGCTGCTCCTCACATGGCATGGTCTTCCTGCTGTCGCTCTCGATGTACATCACCAGCCTGCAGGCAACAGGGAGACATGGCAGCTCTGCTGTGCCTAAAGTTCGAACCTATTCATCTATCTTTGGCTACCAGTTTTGTAGTATGTGTGTGAGAAAGAAAGTACTGGGCTTGGGCAGTTTCCCATGCTCTTTTTTGTCAGTGGTGAGACTTGAACTCAGGGCCTGGGTGCTGTTCCTGAGCTTGTCCACTTAAGGCTAGTATTCTGCCACTTTGAGCCACATATGACACCAATTCCGATTTTCTGGTAGTTCATTAAAGATCAGAGTCCCACGGACTTTCCCATCCTGGCTGGCCTCAAAGCTTGGTCCTCTGGATCTCAGCCTCCCGGGTAGCTAGGATTACAGGTGGGAGCCACAGACACCTAAGCTCATTCAGGATTTTTTAATTTATTTCTTGACACACACTCAATATTTTCCTTTTGTGGTTTCTGCCATTGCTTCTTTCTCAGAACAGCCTTGTCTCTATTTAGACATATTTTCTTCCAGCTGGTAATGATTATGATTATTTGGGGCAGGGGGAGAACTGAGAAGGCTGTAATTTTTTAATCCATCTAGAATGGACTTTTATATGATGCTATTAGAGAAAATCAGTTTTTCCTACACAGTTAACCAATTGTCCACAGTATTTTCTTTTTGTAAAATTTTAATCAACAACAAAAAAAACCCTTTCAAGATTAAAGACATTTTTTGAAATTTAACTGAGTACTGTATTAATAGTAAGTCCATAGGGATAGGAGTGGGAGGGAAGGGATGTAGGGAGAAAAAAATCTAGTCCCTCAAGGGATTCACCATTCTTGGCTCACAGAAACCCCACATGATGGCTTTACACGAGGATTTACCCCCTAAAAGTGGTATCCTTTCTAGAGACTCATGGGTTCTGATGCCTGCTTGTCTTTTGTATTTTTATGCTCAATCCCGCCATCTGACTTGTTCACCAAAATATTACCAGGGCTGCAAAACAGGAACAGCAAAAAAAGAAAAAATAAATCCACAGCCATATCCCAGAGTCTCTTCTGTCCCCTGGCTGCTGAGAATACTTTGTGTCACAAAATTAAATCTCGAAAGTCTAGAAATGGCCATGCATCTGGTGGCACATGCCTTAAGTCCCAGTTAGTCAGGAGGCTGAGATTCAGAAGATCAGAATCTGAAGCCAGCCCAGGCAGGAAAAAGCCCCATGAGAAACCCTTATCTCCAGTGAGCTAGCAAAAAGCCATAGTGGAGGTGTGACTTGACTGGGAGAGGGCCAGCCTTGTATGGGCCAGGTCCACCACGGCTCACAATTCTCACATTCACCTGGAGACCATAATAGACTCTCTGTGCACTCCACAGCCAGGATGTGGCAGGCTGTCCTTTAGTCCCTCCTGGGGAGAGTCTCACCTCACCTGGCAAGCTGAGCAGCAGCTTTTCGAGTTTATGAAACAGAATATAGAGAACCACAAGGAAGGCTTTGGCTCAAATGGGAGTGGATGGGCTGCAAAGGAAGCAGATGGTCATAAACATGAAATCCTGCAGGAAACAGCCAAGTCGCTAGAGAATTCTTTGTGGAACACGCGAGAAGAATGTCCAGCCATCTCCAATGTCCAGAGTGAACAGGTTATAATCCTCAAACATGACAAGAAATTAAAAGCATACTAGCTACCTGATTTTGTTTTTTGTTTTTGTCAGTCATGGGACTTGAACTCAGGGCCTGGGTGCTGTCCCTGAGCTTTGCCACTCAAGACTACTGCTCTACCACTTGAGCCACAGCCCCACTTTTGGTTTTCTGGTGATTCACTGGAGATAAAAGTCTCACAGGCTTTCCTGCATGGGCTGGCTTTGCACCTCAGTCCTCAGATCTCAGGCGAGCACTACTAGTGCCAGGCTCAAGATGGTCATTATGAGGCAGGGGGAGGGAGCAGCAAGGCCCCCCTTTTCCTGGGTGAGCCTCTGCAGGTGGGTGCAGCAGAACAGCATGCCATTGAAGAGGGTCAGCAGGTACTGCTGCACCCTGCAGATAGCAGGGGCCAGGGCACTGATGACCATCTTCAGCCCCACTGTCTCAGTCATGTTCCAGAAGGCGGTGAGGCACTGCTGGGTGATTCGACACAGGGCCTGCAAGGAGCCACAGGCACCATGAGGGAGGTGGAAACCCTGCTGGGTGCCCATGGCTCAGACCGTCATCCTTGCCACTCAGGAGGCTGAGATCCAGAGGATTGCAGCTCAAAGCCAAATGCCAGGCAAGAAAGTCTGTGTTGACTCCTTTCCCATGAACCACCAACAAAAGGGCTGGGAGTGGAGCTGTGGCCTAAGTGGTAGAGCACCAGCCTTAAAAGAGGAAGGCTAGTGACAGCACCTGGGCCCTGAGTTCAAGTCTCGTACTGGCACAAAACACAAAAACAAAAACAAAAATATCTATTTGCAAGGCATAAGAAATTGAGACTGTACACCACACCTAACTGTAACCCCTACGTACATCACCTTTACAAAAAATGTTTAAGAATTAAAAGAAACAAAAAATAATTTTCTTTCTTATTTTTGCCGGTCCTGAGTCTTGAACTCAGGGCCTGGGTACTGTCTTTGAGCTTCTTTTGCCCAAGGCTAGTGCTCTATTACTTGGATTTGCTCAAGGCTAACATTCTACAGTGCCACAGTGCCACTTCCTGTTTCCTCGTAGTTCACTGGAGATGAGTCTTATGGACTTTCCTGCCTTGGCTGGAGCCTCAATTCTTTGATGTCAGTTTTCTGAGTAGATGAGACTACAGGTGTGAGCCATGGCACCCAGCTGCCTATTTCTTAATCATACAAGTACTTCTGAGTTCTCGCTCACCTCGTTTAGAGGAGGCTTTTTTTTTTTTTTTTGGCCAGTCCTGGGCCTTGAACTCAGGGCCTAAGCACTGTCCCTGGCTTCTTTTTTGCTCAAGGCTAGCACTCTGCCACTTGAGCCACAGCGCCACTTATGGCCGTTTTCTGTATATGTGGTGCTGGGGAATCAAACCCAGGGCCTCATGTATACAAGGCAAGCACTCTTGCCACTAGGCCATATCCCCAGCCCTAGAGGAGGCTTCTTGTGTGGGGAGTTCAGAGCATGGTCCTCATCAGGATTTACAGCCACAGTGCTGGTTCTTGGGGTCAGATGAGAACTCGAAAATATACAAGAGTTGATTTAGCAGTATTGAGTTTTCCAAAGTTCTAGCTAAAGCCCATTGCTAGCCTTGTACAAATAAAGCTCAGGGACAGTGGCCAGGCCTTAAGTTCAAGTCCTGGGACCAATACAAATTATTATTATTACATTCAAGAAAATGTTAGGGTATAATAAGGGTATAGTTTCTCATAAAAATAAATAGCTTTTAACTCATTTCTATTTACCTAACACTGTGATTTTTGGGTGCCTTTAAGGTTATTCCCTGACTAATTTATTGTATCTTTCATTTACAAATTCCAAGTTATTTTCTATGTGTGTTTTAAGTAGAAACCTTAAAATATTTGTTTTATTTTTTACACATAGGCTTGTATAGGCATGATGAAAATAATAAAATAGATTAAGTACTTCATAAGAGATAAAAGAATATATATATACATAAATATATACATATACATATATAAAAATATATATTTTTATATATACATATACATATATAAAAATATATATATACAGCTTTATTTCAGCAAACACTTCAAAGGGAACTTTCATATTTGCACTTGGTGAGAATAAGGAATAAGGGCTTCTGTGCTACAGTTTTCAGTTTTCCACATCTTAGAATGCAATCAAGCCATTCACTCCTCTAATCCTAGCTGTCCTGAGAGTTTGAAAGGACTTGTGGTTCAAGGCCAGCTGGAGAAAATAAAGGTTGGCAGGACCCCATCTCAACCAAGAAAAGCTGAGTGTTGTGGCAGGTGCTTATCATCTCAGGCACACAGGAATGTAAGAGGATTACAATCTAGGACAGCCTGGACAGAGAAGTCTACAAGACTCCATGGTAAGAGAAGCAGCTGAGTATGGGAATCTAAGCCTGTTATGCCAGGAAACAAACAGCAGGAGGACCCAGTCCAGGTCTAAGCGAAAAGTGACGCTCCCTAATCTCAAAAATAGAGTCAAGAGGGCTGCAAGTGTGGTTCATGTGAGCAAGCACCGGGACTTGAGTTCAAACCCAATTACTGCCAAGAAGAAAAGAAAAACATCAAAAACAAAAGACTGGGGACCTAGCTCAAGTGATCGAGCAACTGCCTAGCACACACAGTTCAAAATTCCGCACTGTCATGGAGACAAAAACAGAACGTTCATCCGTCATAGACTCCCTCATGGATTTTCCATTTGATATAGCTAAGGAGAAACATGGGTTCCTTTAATTGGCCCCCATTGGTACTCTTAGGATGCAATTCAGTGGAATTTTCTGTAGAAGGAAAACGACAGTCTCCATGAGCAAGTTGAGCAAGAATTGTCCTCACTGCCTTACATATGAAACTGTAACCCCTCTGTACTTCACTTTGACAATAAAGGGAAAAAAATTAAATAAAAAAATTTAAAAAGCCAGGCATTTGTGGCTCACGCCTGCCATCCTAGTTACTCAGGAGGCTGAGATCTGAGTATCACAGTTCGAAGCCAACCAGGGCAGGAAAGTCTGTGAGACTCTTATCTCCAATGAATGACCAGAAAATTGGAAGTGGTGCTATGGCTCAAATGGTAAAGTGCTAGCCTCAGCAAAAGAGCTCAAGGCAGCAACCAGGCCCTGAGTTCAAGGCCTACAATAAAATAAACATTAATTTTTTTTTAGTAAAGCTTACCTAGTTTTAAAGAGCTGGCCAATCTGAACTTTGGCTTGTTAACTCTGAGGGCTCTTCAAAACCTCCATGGAATCTGTCTCTCTCTTTGTCTCTCTCTCCCCCTCTCTCTCTCTCTCTCTGAGTGAACTACTTGTAAATGCCTCTTTAATCTTGCATTGTGTACACTGTAATGAATGATTTCATGATTACACACACAGGCACCCATTCACACATGAATACAAACACACACATATGTATGCCTAGGCACTGGAGGAGTTAACGTATAATTTGACATTCTGTTATTAAGCTAAACTCAATACACAAAGAAGAATTTTATGAAAAATGTGACCTAAATTACATGAGAAACAGAAACCTATGGGGTTTATATTTTTCATTTCTAGACTTTCTCACTAAAGTAGGCTAAGTCATAATGAATGACTATGGCTTATTATCACACTGTAAAGAATATATTTATTCATAATTGTTAGGTTTATGAAAATCAGAAGTGTATTTTCCTGACTAGTGGCTATCCCAATAATCATCTTAAATGCCAATTGAGGCTTGGTGTTTTTCCAATCAATAGTGTCAAAAATAACAATAAGGGGGCTGGGGATATGGCCTAGTGGCAAGAGTGCTTGCCTCGTATACATGAAGCCCTGGGTTCGATTCCCCAGCACCACATATACAGAAAATGGCCAGAAGTGGCGCTGTGGCTCGAGTGGCAGAGTGTTGCCTTGAGCAAAAAGAAGCCAGCGACAATGCTCAGGCCCTGAGTCCAAGGCCCAGGACTGGCAAAAATAAAAATAAAATAAAAAAAAAAAACAGTAAGGGGGCTGGGAATATGGCCTAGTGGCAAGAGTGCTTGCATTGTATACATGAAGCCCTGGGTTTGATTCCTCAGCACCACATATATAGAAAAGGCCATAAGTGGTGCTGTGGCTCAAGTGGCAGAGTACTAGCCTTGAGCAAAAAGAAGCCAGAGACAGTGCGCAGGCCCTGAGTCCAAGCCCCAAGACGGGCAAAAACAAAACAAAACAGTAAGGATATTATCATAGCTTTTAATTCAAGTAAAAATTTGAAATGTAATTTAAAGTAAATTAACTGTATGCATATGAAACTTGTTTTCAATATAACTTAATATTTTATTATTTATATATACACATATGGATATGTGTGTCTGTGTGCATTTTGGCAAAAAGTCATATATTCATATATACCATTGTACAGTTTTGCTGTTATATACTTGGGGACGGGCTAGATTCTCATGGTAGGACAAAAATGTAGACTCGATTAAATGTTTGTTGTTTTTCAAAATGAAATTTTATAAAAGTTGATATTAAATATAAATATTGATACATAAATATTAAAAATTTTTAGTTTTATTTATTGATTTGCCTTTTGACAACTGCAGAGACATCACTGAGCCTGAGTTTGGTGCTCTTCCCTATGCCTGGGCCATACTGAGATTTCACTTTGTAATTAGAAGCAGTCCATGCCACGTGCCAGGGTTCAGAATCCTCAAACTTTGCTGTAAGTGCTGTGTTTGGTTAGTGTAGTAAATGGTAATAACCATTTACTATCTTAATTCTGATTATGTATCCAAGTTTATGATCAAAATATAATATATTTAACAGTGATTAACAACCAACTTGCTCAGGTCCTTTTGATAACGTATCTGAGATCCAAATTAACACTTTCTCAAGTCCACTTATGAAACATATTTTTAAATTTTTAATTTATTTTAGTAATCTGATGTTCTAATGATTATTTCTAACACATACAACAAGTTTGATATTGAGGTCTTATAATGAACATGTGTCCATACAAATAAATAATGTTTTTTCTTTTTGGTGTCTTCAGTGAGTCTTTTTTTTTTCCTAATATAGAAAAAATAATTGAATGTCTGTTAGACACTTAGCTAATTTTGTTAAAAAACGTATTGTGGTAAATTTAGTTAGAAATGGATAAGTTGTAGGAAGTGCGTAATTTTTGGTTTTGTCTGACTTCTTAATAAGAAGCTGGTTGTATAAAAGCAGACATCAATGGATCCTTAATGAATGACACAGGAAGTTTCCACATAGTAAAATCAGTTACTGAGTCATGAGTGCTTATCTCCAAGACTTTGCAACTTCTAACTCTTCCTAATATCCCTAAAGTAAAATACCCATAGAGTTAGGTATTTCTTAATCTTTCTTCATGAAGTGCTAAGATACATATTTTAACTTGGATTTTTCACAGCTCTCCATGAGGAATCATAAAATAAGATGTATTTTACTCATAACCGGACATATGGAATTGTAACTTCTTGCACAATCCCTTAATAAAGATATAACTCAAATGCAAATATAATAGTCCTGAGAATGTTTGAGGTTTTGGGTTAAAATATGTATACCTTATTTGTTAATATTTTCTGTACACAAAGGTTTTAGGGCCATTGAGAATTTATGAAATGAATTCAATCATAACTTTCATTAGGTAAATATGAACTTATTTAGCATAAAGGGTAGAAGAGTGTGGGGCACACCTGGAAGTCAACTAGCTGGCTCCACCTGTTTCTCAGTCCTAGGGCCACATATGGCTAATCTGGCAGCCTCTAGGCCCTGGCTCTTCCACCCTTAGGGACAGCTCGTGCCTCCCCTTATACCCCTCCCCTTCCTGCCTATCTTTGACCTGATTGGCTCCTGTGCCTTATTTTAGTTACACGTGTTCCCCTCCATAAAGGAGATCTTTCGCTGACTTGACTCACAGGCCTTCTGATTGTCCTCCCATCTGCCGACCCTTCCCTTTCTTTGCTCCTCGGGTCCGGGCTTGCCTTCCCTGTATCTCCCGCGGATCGGGGAGCGTGGGGGGCTAAAAACCCCGACAGAAGAGGATATTCATACATATTTTGGTCATTCGTGATTAAATTAATACATTTGGGGAATATTTTGGAATATTAAGAGTGGCAGTTAATAAAACATCTGAATCTCAGCAATGCCAGGGAGAAATAATCCATTTTGTGTTTTTTGTATCACAGTCAATATAAACATTGTATTATTCTTAAAAGGAATTGAGAAATAGATAAACTGGTGACCAAGTGCAAAATTATGACATGAAAATAAAAAGAAAAAATTACATTACCAAATTAAAGTCCTTCCTTCTTTGATGAGATTATTTTTAGTTTTGTTTTCTGTGGGTTTTTTTTTTTTGCATGCTCTTGTCATTGTTTTGAAACCTCTTCACACTCATAATACAATGGTAACTATAGGAGTATCTCACAGCAAGTGTAAATTCTTAATGTTTTAAACTGGGTTTCTGGATCCATTTTATTTTCAAATATGATTGTTTATGGTGATCAAGTTCTATTTGGCCACTATCAGTAACTTGTAATGTGAGTTGTTTTTGTAACCTGACTTTAGCATGTACATCACATATGCTACATCACATATGCTACATCACAGATATTTACTTGGTTCCTACAACATACAAACTGGTGTCTTTACTTGATTCTTATATGTTGTTTTCCCTGCTGCCTCCTTTCTTGGTATTTGCTCCTACTTGGCCCATTTTGATGATTCTGTATCATCTGCCCAGTATCCAACCCTGGGGTGTTTGGGACCTCTGTCCATGAATGTATTACCCCTGTATCTGGACTCATTCTTCAGATAATTTGTTCACAATACCAACTTTGAATTTGATGGCATATAGCAAATTTATGTCTCCATTCTGTGTGGCATCTTAAAAATGCCAGTTGTATACCCAAAGGCATACTCAAGTCACAAGTGGATTCTGTTGTACATGCTATAATAAGCCCATAAGGTCTGCAGAAAGGACAGGAGTCTCAAACTATTCCTTGAACATTTGCTATCTTTCCCAGGTGCCCTCAACCACCCTGAAATTGAGATTATGTACTTAGTTGTAGTAGTAAGAATATACATTTACATCCTCTAAGCTTCTCCTAGTGTGCCAGAGGAAAAGGGAGACGATGAGTTCCACATAGTTTAGGCAGCCTGAAGAGCTAATTCCATCAAGGTAGTGCTCAGCCTGGGATATGACATGCCTTCCTATTCTTGTTACTCAAAGACAGTGACAGACATAATTTCTTTTCCCAAATGAGAGAACAGTAGATTAGCATCCAACTTACTTGAAGGAGGCCAGTGATCATGTAATTTAAATTTTTTTAGATATACTTCATACAATATGAAAGAATGAAATACACAGTGCTCATTTGGGCTCCCTGCCAAGAAGGCAGCATTGCAATTTATCCAAACCAGCTGCTTGAGGCAGAGTAATCCCACTCTTTCATGTGGCCTTTGCTGAGGCCATGCAGCATTTTGTGTATGTTCGAGGGGCGGGGGGCGGGAAAGAAGAGATTTCTACTATTAAAAGGTAAGAATTCCAAAAAGCACCAATAAGAATTTCAAAGAACTTTAGATAGACCAAGATCTCCTTGCTGGGCAATTACACATCAAGCATAGTTTGGTTTTGTTTTAATTTGTTAAGAATAATTTAATTTTTTCTTACCAAATTGTTTTTTCTTTACCAAGACTGAAAGTTTTACTTGGAGTATTAATGGTATTTTTAATCAGTGTCAAAAATTGCCTTGTAATTGTGAAATTGAACATTTAAGTGGTTCTCACTCTCACATGATTTAGTTCTTCCACTTTATGAACCAGTCCAGCATCTGCAAGCAATACTTGTCAAGTGAAAAACATATTGAAAATAATATCCCCTTCAGAAATCATACCTGTGATTTTATGTGGCAAAAGTTTTTTTTCATGTGATTTGAGATTACCTGCCTGTTCTTAATGTAAATACTTATAATAAATGTAAATACTTGTAATAAACATAAGTAGTTATAATAAATAAATAAACGACAAACAAACATTTAGTGATGGAAATAATAGGCTACCTCTCTTAAAAACAAAACCTCTCTTAAGAACAAAACAAAACACTGACTATTCCATGGAACTGTGAAGTCTCATCTTTTCCATGAGAGGAAAACAAGTAAAAGTAACTATTTTTCAACTTCATAGTTACCAATCCAATAGGTTTCACCAATGGAATGGCATAGGCGGTTAATAGTTTTAAATAAATATGAATCTTTTACCATGAATATGTACCAAGAAAAACATTTAAATTCTCAGTGAATCACACAAGTGAACAGATATTATTTTCTTTAACACAAGTTGGCATTATAAAGAGCAGGTGTACAACAAGTACTGAAAAGCTGCTTTTATTCAGAAACACTCCTTCTGACTTGGGTCCATGAATTAATTGAAAGCAAATGAAAATATTGGTATCTCAGCTCTGCTTTGCATCTGTCTCCTTCACTCTGACTCTAGCAAGCAAAAAGAACAACACTGATGATCAATAACATTCTGTAAGAAAAAAAACAAAGTACCTTCTAACCCCAATCAGATGGCAGTGAGTCCTAGTGTAACAAGGCCATGCCTGACCAATAATGAGACTAGGATCAATGAGTGTACCTGTCACTGACACCTCTGGCCACTAGAACACCTCTTGATTGAAACTGATTAATGAGCATATATACCTGTCTCTCTCACCCACCCCAACCCCTCCCAATTCTTACTCCTCTGTTTAAACATAAAGCGAATGTCTGTGTAAGGAAAGTAGTTGGACATTTGGAAATCATACCTCTTCTCTTCCCATAGTATGCCTGTGCCACATTGTTTCCTTTCTCTGACTTTCATGCTTACTTTTCTTTTATTTAGCAAACTAGATTGAGTAACAAGACCTGATATTTGGGCCTTGGACTTCAAACCTGGTAACTAGTGCCTAAAAAGCTAGTACCAGATCTGGAGATGGAATGGGTTCTGTTATCAAGCTTGACTTTACTCTTCACTCACCAATGTTGGAAGGATTCTGGGAATCAAAATTTTTCTTCAGTAGAGCCAGTAATGTGTCTTCAAGTTTTGAATCTTCATTACTACTTCAGAAGTAGTAATGTAATAATCAAATAACTGTAGTAATCAAATAACCACCATTTTAAAGCTGAGTCACTAAAAGTTTTCTACATAGGTTTGATAGACAGCTATAAGTGAAGGCATTCACCAATGAATTAGATGTAGAGATGCACCATTCATTAAAAACTAATGAATGACCCGTGGCCAACACTAGTAATTCCTAACTACTCAGTAAACTGAGAGAGAAAAGATCAAGTTTGGAAGCCATCTAGCGAAGAAAAATTTTCAAGATCCTATTTCTATTATATCCATCAAAAGGCAAGGATATGAGTACCTCATGAAAGATGGCGGAGATGAAGATGTGACTCTGGACAGGAAGCCTCTTCAAGTGCTGCACATCACCAACCTAAAGACTGTACTGGAACAGGGAGGCCAAGAGCCAGCAGAAGAGTGCCCTGGTCAAGAGGCTCACCTCAAGGCATTCTTGTTTGTGTCTGTGATTTTCTGGTTGGTCTTTTCAGTTATTCCTTCTTGAGTTTATCTTAGATATCAGGTTTATCACACTGAAAGCTTTATAAATATATGTTATATACATTTTAATGGAAAACATATATTTTATAATTACAGGGTTCATCACTTATAGTCCACAACGTAAGTGGCTAGAGGAGCAGTGCATTCCTTGAGCACTGACTACAAACAAGTACTCAGATCTGCTCCTGTGGACTTGAGGCTCACTGAAGTCAAGCTGACTGCTGCCTAAGCTATTGCTATGCTAACACAAAAGCAGTAGAATTGACTGCTATTGACCACCTAAATTGGAATTAGGCCCACTAAATTAGGCCACTAAATTAGAATTGACCCCCTAAAATAATTCTCTCTGTACGGGCTCTCTCTGTACAGGACCAGCTGCATCTTAGTCTAGGTACTAAGGAGTCACTGCAGCTCTAAGTCCCTGCAACATGTATTTCACAGTGCCTTTCTGGAGACATTGCCTTAATCCAAATAAGTGACTTTATCAGAGAACTTCAGGTGTGTAGCATGTAGAGAGATCTGAGGCCTGGGGTCTGAAGAGGGGCCTAAGGCCTGCAGAGAGACCTGAGGCCTGTGGAGAAACCTGAGGCCTATGAAGAGGGCCTGAGGACAGGAGAGCACTGCAGGAAGGAGGAATAGAAAGAAGTTAGCTCCTTTGGAGGTTTGGAGGTTGAGGCTGTTAGTGGCTTGGAGTTAAAGGCTGCTCTGGATTCTGGGTGATGGGTAGTTAGCCAAGGACAAAGTAGTTGCATGCACAGTCACATGCCTAAACAGACTGCAACCATGAAGGTTCAGGCAGTGAGGCTGAAGGGGCCCCAGCAATAATTTCCTTATTCTCAAAAGTCATCTAGATTGT